>NW_012117688.1:1619223-1661718 GCF_000951035.1 Colobus angolensis palliatus | reverse complement strand
AGGCTGAGGCAGGAGAATGGCGTAAACCCGGGAGGCGGAGCTTGCAGTGAGCTGAGATTCGGCCACTGCACTCCAGCCTGGGCGACAGAGCCTATGATTCCATTTATATGACATTCTTAAACAAACAAAGCTAATCTATGGTAGAAAAAAATCAGATGGTGACAGTGTACATGTGAGGGCATGAAGTGTGGACTAACTGGGCAGAGGGATGGGGGAACTTTTGGGGTAACAATAATGTTCTATATTTTGCCAGTGGTTTGAGTTACACATGTGTATGCATTTGTCCAAACTCAGCAAATATACATTTAGAGTGTATATTTCATTGTATGTACATCTTACATAAAACTATAAACAAATATTAAATTCTATTTATTAATATGCATCCCAGAGTACTTAGGGAAAAATGTAGTGATGTCTAATTTTATTTGAAATGCATCAAAAAATAAGATGAATTAATGATCAATAGAGGGATGATAGAATGATACAGGAAGCAAAATAAAATGATAATGCTTGAATCTAGGCAGTGGGTACATAGGTATTCACTATAAAATTATTTCAGCTGCTCTTTAAGATTTTTCATAATAAAATATTGGGGGAAAATGCCCTTAATCTTTCTTTAGTGTGTTCTGGCTGGATATAACTTTTTCTATTAGTATCTCATGTAAGTGTTGAAGCCTTTCTCCTCAGGGGGAATTTATGTCACACTTTTCAGAATTTATGTAATACCTAATTTAAGCTATTTTAATCAATTAATGGCCTTTAATCTAGATATAACTTTATTTATTTTTTTTTTTGAGACGGAGTTTTGCTCTGTTGCCCAGGCTGGAGTATAGTGGCACGATCTCAGCTCACTGCAACCTCCGCCTCGTGGGTTCAAGTGATTCTCCTGCCTCAGCCTCCTGAGTGGCTAGGACTACAGGCATGCGCCACAACACCCGGCCAATTTTTGTACTTTTAGTAGAGTTTGGGTTTCACCATGTTGATCAGGCTGGTCTCGAACTCCTGGGCTCAAATGATCCTACCACTTCGGCCTCCCAAAGTGCTGGGATTATAGGCATGAGCCACTGTGCCCAGCTCTTTTTAACTTTTAGAATATTTAATTGACAAATAAATTTTGTATATATTCAAAGTGTACAACATGATGATTTGGTTTGCATATACATTGTGTAATGATTTTATTTTTTCTTTTTCATTCACTTCTTTCCTGAACTCCGGCAGCTTATGTTTTACCTCCTTTGGCCATCTCACCTTCTCTTCTTCGAGATACTACATCTGTTTTATGCTTGTTTTGTGGAAACAATTGCTCCATTACATTTTTTTAAAAACTTACAGCAAGAGGCCGGGTGTGGTGGCTCACGCCTGTAATCCCAGCACTTTGGGAGGCCAAGGAGGGCAGATCACCTAAGGTCAGGAGTTCGAGACCAGCCTGACCAACATGATGAAACCCTGTCGCTACTAAAAATACAAAAATTAGCTGTGGCTCATGCCTGTAATCCCAGCTACTTGGGAGGCTGAGGCAGGAGAATTGCTTGGACCTGAGAGGCAGAGGTTGCAGTGAGCCAAGAGCGTGCCATTGCACTTCAGCCTGGGAACATGAGTGAAACTCCATCTCAAAAAAAAAATTTACAGCAAAATGTTCAAAATTTTAATCTGCCTTGAGGTAATGTTTTCTTTTCTTTTCTCTCTCTCTCTTTTTTTTTTTTTTTTGAGATGCAATCTCATTCTGTCACCCAGGCTGGTGTGCCGTGGTGTGATCTCAGGTTACTGCACCCTCTGCCTCCTGGGCTCAAGTGATTATCGTGCCTTAGCCTCCCAAGTAGCTGGGATTACACGTGTGTGCCACCACACTGCTAATTTTTGCATTTTTAGTAGAGACAGGGTTTCACCATGTTGCCCAGACTGGTCTCAAACTCCTAACCTCACGTGATCCCCCCGTCCTCAGCCTCCCAAAGTGCTGGGATTACAGGCGTGAGCCACTGCGCCTGGCCTGAGGTAATGTTTTCACGGTGATTATTCATCAGTATTTGCTTTTCTGTTTCTTTTTCATTTTCTTTTTTTTTTTTTTTTTTGAAGTGGAGTCTCGCTCTGTCACCCAGGCTGGAGTGCAGTGGCGCCATCTCAGCTCACTGCAATCTCCACCTCCCAGGTTCAAGTGATTCTCCTGCCTCAGCCTTCCAAGTGGCTGGGATTACTGGCACGCACCACTGTGCCCAGCTACTTTTTGTATTTTTAGTAGAGACAGGGTTTTGCCATGTTGGTCAGGCTGGTCTTGAACTCCTGACCTCAGGTGATCTGCCTGCCTTGGCCTCTCAATGTGCTGGAATTACAAACGTAAGCCACCGCGCCCGGCCTAATTTGTAGAGACAGGGTTTCACCATGTTGACCAGACTGGTCTCAAACTCCTGACCTCAAGTGATCTGCCTGCCTCAGCCTCCCAAAGTGCTGGGATTACAGGCATGAGCCACAGTGCCCAGCCTCTTTTTCATCTTCTTCCTTAAATCTTTGTTGGTTCTTTTTTGACCCATCATCTTTGAATGAAGTGAATTTTCTTAGCTCAACTATTTACAGGAGATTTGTGTTGTGAAGGGGTCAGGGACATTTTCTGTATCAGTGGGAATTTTCCTTTTTATCCAGCGTTTTGCACAGGCAATGAAGACAGGCAGCTGAATAGCTGTGCACAGTAGGATCTCTTCTCGCTTCTCATGAACATGTGCCTTCCTGTGAATATGACTTGTGTATGGAGTTCTAGTTTAGTTCCAATTTCTCTGCTACTCAAAATCAAAATGGGTCCAGAGAAACTGATGCTACCAGCCTACCCACCTGTGTTAGTCAGTTGGAACTGCCATAACAAAATACAACAAACTCAGTGACTTAAAACATCAGAAATTTATTTTTTCACAGTTCTGAAGGCTAGGAGTGTGAAATCAAGGGGTCCGAGGGTTGGTCCTTCTTGAGGCTCTGAGGGAGAGTGTGCTCCATGCTGCTCTCCTTGCTTCTGGTGGTTGCCCTGGCATTCCTTGGTTTGTAGACACATCACTCCAATCTCTGTCTCCATCTTTTTTATGCTGGTCTCCTTTCTATGTCTGTTTCCACATTTTCCTCTTTTTTTTTTTTTTTTTCTTGAGACAGGGTCTTACTCTGTCACCCAGGCTGGAGTGCAGTGGCACAATCTCGGCTCACTGCAACCTCCACCTCCTGGGTTCAAGTGATTCTCCAGCCTCCACCTCCCAAGTAGCTGGGGTTACAGGTGTGCACCACCAAGCCCAGCTAATTTTTTTGTATTTTTAGTAGAGATGGAGTTTCACAATATTGGCCAGGGTGGTCTTGAACTCCTGACCCCAAATGATCCGCCCACCTCGGCCTCCCAAAGTGCTGGGATGACAGGTGTGAGTCACTGCGCCCTGCCATTTTCCTCTTCTTATAAGGACACCAATCACTGTATTAGGACCCATCCTAATCTAGTATAACCTCAGCCTAAGGAGTACATCTACAGAGATCCTATTTCCAAATATGGTCACATTCACAGGTACCAGGGGTTAGGACTTTCACATAACTTCTGGTAGGGGGGCATCACAAATCCATAACACTGCCTTCTTCCCATTGTCGCACAAAGGGGGCTATTACTTTTTTTTTTTTAACCTCAGTGTACGCATCTCACTGGGTGAGCTATTAAGCTCTTACTGAGCTCTTCTGGAGCCCACTCTCAGCCTCCTGTTGTGCCTTTCCTCACATGCCTTTGCTTTTGGTACCCCTTACACTTATTTTGTAGTTATTTTGTTTTACTTGTCTTAATTTTTTTTTAATTGAGATAGGATTTTCATTCTGGCCTCTTGTGTCCTTTGTTTTGGGAGATGATTTCTGAGGGATGATGGAATTACCAACTTTATGTGACATCTTCAAGCAGGAAATGCCTTGGGTCTTTCTCATTCTTTAGGTGTCTCTAACACACTGAACTGAACAAGAAAAGAAGATACTACTGGGGCGCGATGGCTCATGCCTATAATCCCAGCACTTTGGGAGGCTGAGGCAGGCGGATCACTTGGTCAGGAGTTCGAGAATAGCCTGGCCAACATGGTGAAAACCCTGTCTCTACTAAAAATACAAAAATTAGCCGGTCATGGTGGCAGGCACCTGTAATCCCAGCTACTCAGGAGGCTGAGGCAGGAGAATCGGCTGAACCAGGAGACAGAGGTTGTGGTGAGCCGAGGTCGTGCCACTGCTCTCCAGCAGTCTGAGCAACAAAGGCAAAACTCCATCTCAAAAAAAAAAAAAAAAAAAAGATAAAAAAAAAGGAAGATACTATTTTTAGTGCTTATTTCAGTAAGATGGTCTTCTAGTTGCTTAGTCTCAGCCTACCATGCCAGTTCTACCAACTCTGTGTCATAGATAGGAATTAATAGAATTTGCTTACATGGAGACTTAAAAAAAATCTTGCATAACGATTATGTTGAGCTAGAACGCAATTTGAATTATTTTAAACTTTTCTATTATGGTAAGAAAAACATAAAATTTAGCTTCTTTTTTTTTTTTTTTTTGAGACACAGTTTTGCTCTGTTGCCCAGGCTGAAGTGCAGTGGTGTGATCTCGGCTCACTGCAACCTCCACCTCCCAGGTTCAAGTGATTCTCCTGCCTCAGCCTCCCAAGGAGCTGGGACTACAGGCATGCACCACCATGCCTGGCTCATTTTTTTGTGTTTTTAGTAGAGACTGAATTTCACCATGTTGGCCAGACTGGTCTCGAACTCCTGACCTCGAGTGATCTACCTGCCTCAGCCTCCCAAAGTGCTGGGATTACAGGTGTGAGCCACTGTGCCTGGCCAAAATTTACCATCTTAACTATTTTTAGGTTTATAGTTTGTTAGTCTTAAGGTTATTTACATTGTTGTAAAACAGATCTCCAAACCTTTTCACCTTGCAAATATAGAACTTTACATGCATTAAACAGCAACTCCCCTTTAATCCCCTCTCATAGTCCCTGGTAACCACTATTCTATGTTTGTTTCTATGAACTTGATGACTTTAGACACTTCATATAAGTGGAACCATACAGTGTTTGTCTTTTGTGACTGGCTGATTTCACTTAGGATAATGTCCTCAAGGTTTGTTCATGTTGTAGCACGTGACAGAATGTCCTTCCTTTAAAGCTGTATAATATTCCATTGTATGCATATAACACATTTAAAACATTCCTTCATCCATTGATGGACATTTGGGTTGCTTTCACCTCTTGGCTATTGTGAAAAGTATTGCTAAGAACATGGGTGCATTAGTTATGGTTCTCCAGAGAAATGGAACCAATAAAATACATAAAAAGAGATAGAAAAAGACATTTCTTATAAGGAATTGGCTCATGCATTTATGGAGGCTGAGAAGTCCCATGATATGCTGTCTGCAAGCTGAAGGCCCAGGAAAACTGGTGATGTCATCCTAGGCCTCAGAACCATGGGAGGCAATGGTATAAGTCCTAGTCCGAGTCTGAAGGCCTGAGAACCAGGAGCTCTGATTGAGGGCAGGAGAAGATGGATGTCCCAGCTCAAACAGAGAGCAAATTCACCCTTTCTCTATCTTTTTGTTTGCTTCAGGCCCTCAACAGATTGGATAATAATGTTTTATCAGCTATCTGGACATCCTTTAGCCCAGTCTTTTTCTTTTTTTTGAGACAGAGTCTCACTGTTGCCCAGGCTAAAGTGCAGTGGTGTAATCTTGGCTCACTGCCTCCACCTCCCAGACTCAAACAATCCTCCTGCCTCAGCCTCCCAAGTAGCTAGGACTACAGGGGCCTGCCTGATTTTTGTATTTTTTTGTGGTGATGGGGTTTCACCATGTTCCTCAGACTGGTCTCAAACTCCCAGGCTCAAGTGATCCTCCTGCCTCAGCCTCCCAAAGTGCTGGGATTACAGGGGTGAGTCACTGCACCCAGCCCTAGCCCGGTCATTTGACATATAAACTACTGGATCATATGGTAATTCTATTGTTAATTTTTTGAGGAATCTCCATACTGTTTTCCATAGCAGCTGTTCCATTTTGCATTCCTAGCAACAGAGCACAGGGGTTCCAGTTTCTCCACATCCTCGTCAACACTTGTGATTTTTCAGTTTTTGATAGTAGCCATCCTAATGGATATGAGGCATATTCTTTACTTTTATACAACAACCATTGTCATACTGCTTTAATGTATGATAATTATAAAGTTAATATTTATTTTTATCAGTATATAGCAAGTCTGTTCGGGTTGTGTCTTTATTACTATCATGTGTTGAAAAAAGTTTTTGAAAGTTTTAATTATTTTTGTTCAGCTTACTTATCAGCCCTGGGTGTACATTTTTTAAAAATAGACATTAAAAAAACTTTAAACCTATTTTCTCAACTTAAGGGACTCATTTCCAGGCATAGCCATTACTCCTTATATAGAATACAGTATTTAACAAATTCTCAGTCCTAAAATGTTCCTGGAATCTGCTGATTTATTGAGATTTATTCTTGCAATACTTACTACTGTGGTCTACTAAATACTTTATTTCATTGAATGCTAGTAACAGGTCTGGCTTTTCAAGTCTCTCCAACCTTGTGAATTTTCAATTACTACCACTTCAACTTCAATGTGATTCTTCTGAACTGCAGAGTCAGCAGTTACATTCTGCTTAGTAATGAATGCAAACTGCTCAGAATTACAGAACACTTAAAGCATCTCATTTTAACTATTTTTTTTTTCACTGAAGATTATGAGAGGTAAATGTAGCTACATAAATGATTTTTGGCAGGGTTGGCATTTAGAGGGAACCATTTGTTTGCCTTTTGAACAACATTCCTGGGCCACTATTAACCTAAACATGTGAGAGCCAATATAGCACAGTGTTTAAGAATATGAGCTTTAGAGCCCAACTGCCTGTGTTCAATTCTTGACTCTAAAAGCAGTGCGAGGAACGGATGGGCGTGGTGGCTCAGGCTTGTAATCCCAGCACTTCGGGAGGTCAAAGCAGGAGGATCACTTGAGGTCAGGAATTCAAGACCAGCCTGGCCAACATGGAAACCCCCATCTCTACTAAAAATACAAAAATTAACCGGATGTGGTGGCAGGCATCTGTAGTCCCAGCTACTAGGGAGGCTGAAGCAGGAGAATCTCTTGAACCTGGGAGGTGGAGGTTGCAGTGAGCTGAGATCATGCCACTGCACTCCAGCCTGGGTAAACAGCAAGACTCCATCTCACACACACTCAAAAAAACAGTTTGAGGTTAGGCAAGTTTCTTAACCTCTCTGTGCCTCAGTTTCTCCATCTGTAAAATGAGGATGGCTGTTAGATTTTTTTTTTCTTGTTTTTTTAGATAGAGATGGGATCTCACTCACTATGTTGCAGGCTGGTCTCAAATTTATGGCCTCAAGTGATCCTCCCGCCTCAGCCTCCCAAAATTTTGGCATTACATGTGTAAGCCACTGTACCCAGCTGGGCTGTTAGATTAAATGAGTGACTATATGTAAAGCACTTTGAACTGTGTCTGGCCTACAACAAGCACTCTGTGAGGTTACCTATTATGACAAGCATTAGTGATTACCTTCATTTATTTCCTGGACCTAGCCAGACCGGCAGAGTGGCTGTTGACCAACTGTGCTGATAATTATTAGTCTAGTTGGTGTTCAAAACTACTGCTGTAGGCCAGGTGTGGTGGCAAACGCCTGTAATCCCAGCACTCTGGGAGACTGGGGTGGGTGGATCACCTGAGGTCAGGAGTTCATGACCAGCCTGATTAACATGGTGAAACACCCTCTCTACTAAAAAAAAAAAAAAAAAAAAAAGTCAGGCGTGGTGGTGCATGCCTGTAATCTGAGCTACTTGGGAGGCTGAGACAGGAGAATTGCTTGTACCTGGGAGGTAGAGGTTTCAGTGAGCCAAGGTGGCACCATTGTACTCCAGCCTGGGCAACAAGAGCAAATCTCCATCTCAAAAAACAAAACAAAACAAAAAAACCCCAACTACTCCTGGGGCCAGGTACGATGGCTCGCACCTATAATCCCAGCACTTTGGGAGGCCTAGGTGGGCAGATCACTTGAGGTCAGGAGTTTGAGACCAGTCTGGCTAACATGGTGATCTGGTTTGGCAGTGTCCCCACCCACATCTCATCTTGAATTGCCACGTGTTGTAGGAGGGACCCGGTGGGAGATAATTGAATCATGGGGAAAGTCTTTCCTATGCTGTTCTCATGATAGTGAATAAGTCTCATGAGATCTGATGGTTTTTTTAAAAAGAGGAGTTCCCCTGCACAAGTTCTCTCTTTGCCTGCTGCCATCCATGTAAGATGTGACTCGCTCCTCCTTGCCTTCTGCCATGATTGTGAGGCTTTCCCAGTTGCATGGAACTGTGAGTACAATTAAACCTCTTTCTTTTGTAAATTGCACAGTCTCAGGTATGTCTTTATCAGCAGCATGAAAATGGACTAATATAGTAAATTGGTACCAGTAGAGTGGGGCACTGCTGAAAAGTTACCTGAAAATGTGGAAGCAACTTTGGAACTGGGTAATAGGCAGAGGTTGGAACTGTTTGGAGAACTCAGAAGAAGGCAGGAAAATGTGGGAAAGTTTGGAACTTCCTAGAGACTTGTTGAATGGCTTTGACAAAAGTGTTGATAGTGATATGAACTATAAGGTTCAGGCTGAGATGGTTTCAGATGGAGATAAGGAAGTTGTTGGGAATTGGAGCAAAGGTGACTCTTGTTATGTTTTAGCAAAGAGACTGGCAGCATTTTGTCCCTGCCCTAGAGATCTGTGGAACTTTGAACTTGAGAAAGATGACTTAGGGTATCTGACGGAAGAAATTTCTAAGCAGCAAAGGATTCGAGAGGTGACTTGGGTGCTGTTGAAGGCATTCAGTTTTAGAAGGAAGCAGAGTTTGGAAAATTTGTGGCCTGACAATGTGATAGAAAAGAAAATTCCATTTTTCTGAGGAGAAATTCAATCCAGCTGCAGAACTTTGTGTACGTAACAAGAAGTTTAACAATCTTAATCCCCAAGACAATGGGGAAACTGTCTCCAGGGCATGTCAGAGGCCTTCACTGCAACCCTCCCATCACAGGCCTGGATACCTAAGAGGAAAAAGTGGTTTCGCGGGCCAGCCCCAGGGTCCCCATGCTGTGTGCAGCCTAGGGACTTGGTGCCCTGCATCCCAGCCACTCCAGCCATGGCTGAAAGCGGCCAGTGTAGAGCTCTATCCATGGCTTCCGAGGGTGCAAGCCTCAAACCTAGGCAGCTTCCACTTGGTGCTGAAAAGTCAAGAACTGAGGTTTGGGAACCTCTGCCTAGATTTCAGAAGATATATGGAAACACCTGGCTGTCCAGGCAGAAGTTTGCTACAGGGGCAGGGCTCTCATGAAGAACCTCTGCTAGGGTAGTGCAGAAGGGAAATGTGGAGTCAGAGCCCCCACACAGAGTTCCTACTGGGGCACCATGTAGTGGAGCTGTGAAAAGAGGGCCACCGTCCTCCAAACACCAGAATGGTAGATGCACTGATAGCTTTCACTGTGCACCTGGAAAAAACCACGTATGCTCAATGCCAGTCCATGAAAGCAGCCAGGAGGGAGGCTGTACCCTGCAAAGCCATAGGGTTGGAACTTTCCAAGACCATGGAACTCACCTCTTGCATCAGCATGACCTGGATGTGAGACATGAAATTAAAGGAGATCATTTTGGAACTTTAAGATTTGACTGCCCTGCTGGATTTTGGACTTGTATAGGGCCTGTAGCCCCTTTGTTTTGGACAATTTCTCCCATTCGGAATGGCTGTATTTACCTAATGCCTGTACCCCCATTGTATCTAGGAAGTAACTAACCTGGTTTTGATTTTACAGGCTCATAGGTAGAAGGGATTTGCCTTGTCTCAGATGAGACTTTGGACTGTGTACTTTTTTTTTTTTTTTTTTTTTGAGACAGAGTCTTCCTCTGTCACCCAAGCTGGAGTGCAGTGGTATATTCTCAGCTCCCTGCACCCTCTGCCTCCTAGGTCTAAGCAGTTCTCCTGCCTCAGCCTCCTAAGTAGCTGGGATTACAGGCACATGCCATCACGCCTAGCTAATTTTTGTATTTTTAGTAGAGATGGGGTTTCACCATATTGGCAAGGCTGGTCTTGACCTCCTGACCTCGGGTGATCCACCTGCTTCGGCTTCCAAAAGTGCTGGGAGCCACCATGTGTGAGCCACCATGCATGGCCTGGACTGTGGACTTTTGAGTCAATGCTGAAGTAAGACTTTGGGGGACTGTTGAAAATGCATGATTGGTTTTGAAATGTAAGGACATAAGATCTGGGAGTGGCCAGGGTGGAATGATATGATTTGGCTGTATCCCCACCCAAATGTCATCTTGAATTCCCATGTGTTGGCAAAGGGACCCAGTGGGAGTTAATTGAATCATGGGGCAAATCTTTCTGGTGCTATTCTCATGATAGTGAGTAAGTCTCATGAGATCTGATAGGCTTTTTTTTTTTTTGAGGAGTCTCACTCTGTCACCCAGGCTGAAGTGCGCTGGCGCCATCTTGGCTTGCTGCAAGCTCTGCCTCCCAGGTTCATGCCATTCTCCTGCCTCAGCCTCCAAAATAGCTGGGACTACAGGCACCCGCCACCACACCTGACTTTTTTTGTATTTTTTTAGTAGAGATGGGGTTTCACCATGTTGGCCAGGGTGGTCTCGATCTCCTGACCTTGTGATCTGCCCGCCTCGGCCTCCCAAAGTGTTGGGATTACAGGCATGAGCCACCATGCCCGGCTGAGATCTGATAGTTTTAAAAAGAGGGGTTCCATGGCTGGGCATGGTGGCTCAAGCCTGTAATCTCAGCACTTTGGGAGGCCGAGGTGGGTGGATCACTTGAGGTCAGGAGTTCAAGACCAGCCTGGCCAACATGGCAAAACCCTGTCTCTACTAAAAATACAAAAATTAGCCAGGAATAGTGGCAGGTGCCTGTAATCCCAGCTACTCAGGGGGCTGAGGCATGAGAATTGCTTGAACCCAGGAGGTGGAGGTTGCAGTGAGCTGAGAGCACACCAGTGCACTCCAGCTTGGGCGACAAGTGTAAAACTCTGTCTCAAAAAAAAAAAAAGAGGAAATCCCCTGCGCAAATTTTCTCTCTTTGCCTGCTGCCATCCATGTAAGACATGACTTGCTCCTCCTTGCCTTCTGCCATGATTGTGAGGCTTCACCAGTCACGTGGAACTCTAAGTCCAATTAAACCTCTTTCTTTTGTAAATTGCCCAGTCTCGGGTATGTTTTTATCAGTAGTTTGAAAACAGACTAATTCATATGATGAAACCCCATCTCTACTAAAAATACAAAAATTAGCCAGGCATGGGGGTGTACTCCTGTAATCCTAGCTACTCAGGAGGCTGAAGCATGAGAATCGCTTGAACCTGGGAGGCAGAGGCTGCAGTGAGCTGAGATGGCACCACTGGACTCCAGCCTGGGCAACAGAGTGAGAGTCCGTCTCAAAAAAATAAAAAATAAAAAAAAAAGAGAAAAGAAAAAACCGTTAAAATAAATCACTGACTGGATAACTTGTGTGTAAAGGAGGAACTCTAAGCTTGAACCTCAGTATCTACCAGACAGGAGCTTCCATTCAAGAGATAAGGTACCTGAGGTCTCCAAGCACTGTGTCTGATACATGGGTGCTCTGTGACTGCCAGTTGAATCTGAATAGCTAATGATACCCTTTCAGAGTAAGAACGTTTGACCTCCCATTCCAACTATGGAGAAGGAAGGGTAACGTATTGAGCACCAAGAAGCAGAAAGGTTTTGTTAGGAATAAAACGACTGGTGACTCTGTAAGTGAATAAAAATTACTGGCCCAGGAAATAAGCCTTCAGAAAGAAATGAACAAGATTAAATAATAGGATAAAGTTACTCTATCTGGTGTAGTGTGTTCCATGAATATTTTAGCTCTTGTGAATGAGTAAAACTTTTCTCTAGGAGAAGATATGACTTCTAACAAAAGTTCTGGGCAAAGTGCTTGGTTTCCACCTCTGCCTGTAACATAGAGGCTGAGGTCCAGCAGCCATGTCGGTCATTCCCTTCATATTCCCAACCCCTTCCCACTCACCTCAGCCAGTCACCCTTGAAGAGATATTTCCATTTCCTGGTGAAAAAACAAAGATATGTAAAGCTATTTTTGCATGGGTAAGAGGAGGCCTGGGAAATCAAGTGGAAAGTAAGAGCCCTGTTTAGTAAATAGGATGGTGCTGTGAGAAGAAAAAAGGCTTTGGAGTTATAGACTGAGCTTCCAATCCAGATTCTAGGACTTAGGAGGTAGGTGATTGCAGAAAAGTGACTTAATCTTTCTGAACCTCATTTTCTTCGTTTGTAAAATGGGGATAATATTACCTTCAAGGCTGTTGTGAGGATTAAATATAATCTATGTAAAATCCTAGGTACAAAGTAGACCCTCAACTAATCATAGTTTTTCTCATGATTAGCTGAAGACAGGGATCTGACCTAATTCTATTTTAGCTAGCTTGGTATTTCCTGCTTCCATCAATGAGGTGAAAACTAGAAATACTGAGATTTTAAAAAATGAATACAGATTCTGTTCAGGGTCTGTAAGGATCATAGAATATTGGAGGATCTAAATTTTTAGAAAATCATCAATTATATCAAATTATTTAAAAAACGGCCACTTACGATAAAACAAATGAATTTTGATGTTAGCTGAGTAGCAGTATAAAATATGATTTACGTTTGAAGGGTGGAAACAATCTTCTTTAGGATTCCCGGAAACAGCTGCTGTGGTGTGGTGCACACAGGAAGTACTGAAAAATGCTTGTTAAATATTTTACAAAAGCTCACTTTAATACATATTTATATGTACATGCATTTTTGTAGCTGTTGTTTCTGTATCTCTGAGAATGAATCTTTAAAGAAAAAACGTAGTCAAGGAACTTTTGCTAGGATTGCTAAGGCTAGGTTTGACCACTGATTCATTCTTCATCATTGTCGAGAACTCCTCGTACTTACAAAACAAGTGTTTTGAAAGATTAATGGGAAGGAAGTAAATGACAATGTGAACTGAAGTTCTGTTAGTTTTTTGCCTTTTATAACTTATGCTTTTGAAAAAGAGTTTTACTTTATTTTCTTCTACTTATGTTTTAATTTTCCTTAATAAACATATTAGTTTTATACTTTAAAACCCTAATCTCTTCCCTTCAATACATGGACATACAAGCATGTATGTATACCGTCAACACACATACAACTTTTACAAGATGCATTCTGGGCTAGGCTGAAGCAAACCTAAAACATTACATATAGGACTGACAGATTGAATGAGAAAGTTCTCATTTCATTGTCCTTTTTGGACTTAAGTAACTGTGTGTTAGAACAAGATCTGAAGAAGTTTGGTTCTTGCATCCTATGGTTATACAAACTGGCCTTATGACCGATCATCTTGTCCATAGCCTTGAATTTTGGTATTGGTTAAAGATTCCAGAAATGATGTGAAAATATTAACATATTTTATTTTATTTTTTTTTGAGACAGGGTCTCACTCTGTCACCCAGGCTGAAGTGCAGTGGTGCTATCTCAGTGCATTGTAACCTCTACCTCCTGGGTTAAAGCAATTCTCTCACCTCAGCCTCCCAAGTAGCTGGTATTATAGGTTTGGCACCACACCCGGCTAATTTTTTTTTTTTTTTTTTTGTATTTTTTGTAGAGAAAGGGTTTCACCATGTTGGCCAGGCTGGTTTCAAACTCCTGGCCTCAAGTGATTTGCCCACCTTGGCCTCCCAAAGTACTGGGATTGCAGGTGCAAGCCACCATGCCCAGCCAGTGATGAACTTTTGTTATTGTGGGTCAAGAATTTGGGGCAATCTTAGGTGGTTTGGTGCTCCCTCAGGGTCTTTCATGAAGTTGCAGTCAAGATGTTGGCCAGGGTTACAGACATCTGAAGGCTTGACTGGAGCTGAAGGATCCGGTTCCTAAGTGGTTCACTCTCACTGTTGGGAAGTTGCTGCTGGATGTTGGCAGGAGGCCTCAGTTCCTCACCATGTGGGCCTCTTCATGGGCTTGCTTGTATGTCTTCATGACATGCCAACTGGCTTCCCTCAGATCAAATGATCCAAGACAGATCCAAGGGCAGAAACTGCAATGTCTTTTATGAACTAGTCTTAGAAGTCACACTTCATCATTTCCACAATATCCTATCAGTTACACAGGTCAGGCCTATTTCCTGTGGGAGGAGTCTACACAAGAGCATGAAGGCCACCAGATAAGAGTCATCTTAGGGGCCCTCCTAGAGGCTGGCTGCCATGCTTCTACAAAAGTTTGATCCAAAAATATCACCCTTTCACTCCTGTGGAGTAGAAATGGAGGGGGGCAATATGGCGAGATTTCCTTCTCTTCTGAGACAAATGTTTTCAACTTTCAGCTGCTTCTTTTGGTATGCCTACTTTTGATATAGATTTTTCTCTCTCCTTCACTTTTTCTCACCTCTTGCCCAAGTCAGTGTGCCTGTTTCAAAAATGCTATCCCTAGTCTTATTCAAATTCTAACCTGCTTGTATTTGTGCATAAATAAAAGTATCAGATGCTGATGAAGAGACTGTGATACCTTTCTACAAATAAAACATTTTTGTTCCAGGGAATCATTCCTCTGGCATAACACCTAAAGCAAAACGTTTACAAACGAGACAGTGTTTAAAATAAGGATATACAATTGGTTCATCACAGAAAGAGCTAAAATGTATTATTTATGTAATAAAAACATTTGAGCATCAGCTGGATATATGGTTTGGCTGTGTCCCCACTGAAATCTCATCTTGAATTCCCATGTATTGTGGAAGGGACCTGGTGGAAGATAATTGAAACATGGGGGCAAGCCTTTCCTGTGCTGTTCTCATGATAGTGATGAGTAAGTCTCATGAGATCTGATAGTTTTATAGAGAGGAGTTCCCCTGCACAAGTTCTCTCTCTTTGCCTGCTGCCATCCATGTAAGATGTGACTTGCTCCTCCTTGCCTTCCTCAGGCCTCCCCAGCCACGTGGAACTGTAAGTCCAATAAACTTTTTTCTTTTGTAAATTGCCCAGTCTCAGGTATGTCTTTATCAGCAGTGTGAAAATAAACTAATACAGTTGGGCCCAGTGGCTAGTGCCTGTAATCCCAGCTACTTGGGAGGCTGAGGTGGGAAGATCACTTGAGCCCAGGCATTCAAGGGTGCAGTGAGCCATGGTCGGCCCCTGCATTCCAGCTCAGCCTGGGTGACAGAGTGAAGACACTGTCTCTTAAAAACAACAACAACAACAACAACAAAACTCCAAAAAACCAGGACATTTGCATTTGAGCATCAAGTGCTATGTAACACATTATGAAGTCCTATTTATTAGACATGATTTACCAGTCAGATTTATTAGCTACCACCTAGGGAAGACCCAAAATAAATGTAGATATTTGTAAAGACAGTTTGATGATGGAATATTAATAAAAAGAATACCTACTGGATCTCTATGTCAATCTTCTAGTAGATTCACATTTGCCAACTCTATCAGGCTGCATGCTGCCCCTAGCACCCTGAAGGACCCGCCTGGTGATGATGCCATCCAGAATCCACAGAAACAGGGCTGCTTGCTCTGAGGCCTCTTTGTGTGAATCAGGCAGTGAAGGAAGGGTCATGAGAAGGGTGAACTTGGGCATGTCTCGAGTTCCCACATCTTGCTTTAACAGATTTTCAGGCTCCTTCTAATTCTACTAGTCATTTATCACTGTTTTCTAGGGACAGCACCTACCTCACAGTTACTTCTAAGTTTTTATTCCCTTAGAATTGCTGTGAACCAGGAAACAAAATAACCAAGCACATTTCATTTATGTCTAAAATGGATATTAGGCCGGGCATGGTGGCTCATGCCTGTAATCCCAGCACTTTGGGAGGTCGAGGTGAGTGGATCACCTGAGGTCAGGAGTTCAAGACAAGCCTGGCCAACATGGTGAGACCCTGTCTCTACTAAAAATACAAAAACTAGTCAGGCGTGGTGGCGCCCAACTGAAGCACAAGAATCGTTTGAATCTGGGAGGTGGAGGTTGCAGTGAGCCAAGTTCGAGCCACTGCACTCTAGCCTGGGCGACAAAGTGAGACTCTGTCTCAAAAAAAAAATTAATTAATTAGTAAAATGGATATTAGTACTATTAATAAAATGACTAATTTAATACTGAAATGGCAGTGTTTAATAAACGCAGACACTGGGACCACCTGGGACCCGTCCAGCTGCTGGGTGGAGGGAGTCCTGTGCTGGGTGGGTCGTGGTAGAAGAGTGAGGAGTTAACCCAGTTCAAGTGCTGACCTGCTAGTACTGAGTTTCATATGCAGGGTAACTCCAAGGAAAGCCTCACTGGGTGTTCTAAGAAGGCCACTGCCTGGTCTGTGGCCGGGAGTGGGGGATGGTAGGAGTGGCCTCTGGACTCAGTCTAGCTCCTGCATTTACCAACTGTGTGACCTTGAGCAGATTCCATAATCTCTGAAAGCCTCAGTATGAGTTTTTTTAAAAAAGTTTAGAATAATGGTACCTAGCACAAAGTTTATGAAAGGTTAATGAAAGGTTAGGAAAGGTTAATGAAAAAATGTGGCTGGGTGCAGTGGCTCACGTCTGTAATCCCAGCACTTTGGGAGGCTGAGGTGGGCAGATCACTTGAGGTCAGGAGTTCCAGGCCAGCCTGGCCAACATGGTGAAACCCATTTCTACTAAAACACAAAAATTAGCCAGGCGTTGTCATGGATGCCTGTAATCCCAGCTACTTGAGAGCCTGAAGCAGAAGAATTGTTGGAACCCAGGAGGCAGAAATTGCAGTGAGCCAAGATCATGCCACTGCACTCCAGCCTGGGCAATAGAACAAGACTTGTCTCAAAAAAAAAAAAAAAAAGAAAAGAAAAAAAAATGTGCACAAGGTGCTTAGCACACTGCCTGGCACACAATAAGCATCCAAATGCACACTGCCATTTGTTAAAAAACACATACACACATCTTGGATCTTTGCTATATCTCACATTGAGTGGCCCCCTTTTTCTTTTTTAAATCAGTAAGACACTGTAAAATGAGAAATCTCACTTCTTTCAGCAAGTGTTTTTTTTTTTTTTTTTTTGCCTTTTGGTTACAGAACAGCAGGAATGAGACTAGACTAAGGAATAGCACTTAGCATATGATTATGAGAAAGTATTCATATGTACACACATTGAAGACTCTAGGGCTTTGGAAACTGTGGGTTAATATGAGAAGTGTCCCTTTAAGAGTTAAACTTTGACCTCAGTTCAAAGGGCTAGAGGGGTCAGGAATGACTGGGAGGACATGGAGAATTTTAGGCAAAAACCACACAAGGAAGGAAGATAATCATCTAAATAACTTGGATAACAACTAGGGAGGGGATGAGGTTAGGTGTTTATTAGTGGGGGGAAAACTTTCAGAGAAAGAACCACATCCTCTGTAGCTTAAGCAAAAATGGGACTTGCTTCACTCACGTAAGTGAAATTCAGGCTAATCTTGGCTCTAGGTAGGGCTGGATTCAGGACTCAGATGGTGTGGTCAGGGAAGCCCTCCTTTCCCTGCCCCCTTTCTCCTGGTAGGTTCTCTCAAGTAGTGAGCAAGACTCAGTGACCCGGGAAAAAGCTTTTTCTGAGAACTCCAGTAGCTTTCAAAGAGGCATCTGGTCTAACCTGGGTCACAGGTCCAACCTTCTCCCAGTCACTGTGGCCTTGGTGGGATTGGGGTGCACTGGGCAGGATCCACTAGCTAAACCACATGGGATTGGCTCACCACCACCCAGAGGAGTTCTGCTCCCAAAGACAGGGCAGAGGATGCTGAGCAGGAGCAAGGACATATCCACAGCAGGTAATGCTCTGCCTAACTTCCCAACCATCTGCCAACACCCCATGGGCAAATGTACCTTCTGGTTGGCCTTGACACCAGCCCCCCTGAGCCAGCCAACAAGACCCCCTGAAGTGACTGCAGAGTCTCATGATCACATGAGTTCCTGGAAACTCCATCTTATAGTGGGTAGTTGTCAAGAGGACTAAACGTAGAGAGTTCCTTTGTACCAAGAGGTTTGCAACTAGGGCAGAATTCACAGAATACAGGGTCACAGAGTGAAGAGTGGAGTGAGAGTATTGCTTAGGTTGTATGCAATGAATGCAGCCACTGGGACCACCTGGGATCCGGCTGCAGGTTGGTGAGAGCCTTGTGCTAGGTAGTTGGTGATAGGACAGTTGTGAATTAACCTAGTTAACATGCTGACCTACTAGTACTGAGTTATGTATGGAGCTTTATTTCCAGCATCCTTCCCTGTATCATATGTGGTCTTCAGTGGAATATTATTCTTTTTCCCTAGTAGAAAAATCTCATGAATATTTTTAGAGACTTGCTTGTTTACAGTAGGAAGAAGCACACATCCTGTGCTTGACATGCGTCCTTCAAAGACTTGTGAGCGAGGAGGCCTGTGGGGCTGGGGCATGAACCAGTGGAGAGAAATAGCACAGATTACTAGAATGCTTTAGAAATCCTTTTCTGCTTCAGATAAGTGGCTAATTAAATTTGGGGTTGGTTATTGGAAAAGTGCCAATTATGGAAACGAGCATCTGTTGATCACACTTTGCTTCAGATGCTCGGCTCCTTGCTAGAGCCGTGTTACAAAGAAAGCAGGGAACTGCTGCTAGCACCAAGACAAGCAGGCATGGTGGGAAGAGTGATTCATTATGTTTACTTTCAGGTTTCCATCTTAAAAAAGATTAATTCAGTAGAACTCAAATTCCAGAGAAAAATGGACCATTTATTGTGTTCGATTCAGGCTTAGGCACAGCAGGTGGATTTTCCAAATTGCCTCATCTGACATTTCCTAGAAATGTAAGCTAACATTATTCCACTTTTTGGCAACTGGAAAGTTATATTTGAATATTCTACAAGTCAGTTGGCAGGACTGGAGATTTCAAACATTTAGCCATCTCTCTTGAGCTTGATTTTGTCAAGTGATTTTTAACTGTGAGACAGTCCTTTTTTAGACCTGCAAATAGTCTTAGAAAACTTAAGTCATTTGCCAAAGATCAGTGAATAATACATACATTAGAGCCAGGAACTGCAGAATATTGATTATAATTCAGTTATCTTCTATCTTGGAGTCACTTGTAGAAAGTGACCATTATTTGTGATGTGTGTAATTTTGTTTAGCACATGAAATGAGTGAAGGTTCTTTTTAAAAAAATAAATTACTTTTTTTTTGGTAGAATAGAAATGAGGTCTTGCTGTGTTGCCCAGGCTGATCTCAAACTCCTGGGCTCAAACAATCCTCCTGCCTCGACCTCCCAAAGTGTTGGGATTACAGGTATGAGCCACCGTGCCTGGCCATGTGAAGCTTCTTAACAAACATCTTGTCCTCCTGGCTCTTTTTCCTGGTACCTCTAGCGCTTGCTCACTGTGGTGTCTGCCTTTGGTAAGGTCCTTGCCATAAATGAGCATAGAAAGCTGCAAATCACATGTTCTTTTCTGGATGTACACTTTCCTGCTGTGTTGGGCAGATCCAACAGGCAAATCCACTTTTCAACAACAATACCATATTTAAGATAATGACATCCTTTGATCTTTTCAATTGGAAATGGTAAACCTAAGCAAATTAAATCCAAGCAAATACCATCAGTTAATTATTTCTTAATTGTTAGGCATGTCTGGTCTTCACCAGTTGTCTCTAAGATACCATTTCATTTCCCTATTATAACAAGTTTTTCTTTACTCCTTTGGAGTTTCTCTAGTAAATAATCTTTAGGTTATTCTTGAGTGGTTTTTGCTTGTTTTGTTTTCATGGGTATCACAAATTTTCCCTGTATTACTCTATATCTTTGGGGTTATATACTATAACTGCAGTCTTTTTGTGATTATAGAATTTCTGATGTTTGAAAATAACTTTTAGTTAGTTAAAATGCAGGCATTTTCTGGGGGTAGAGAGTGAGGGGTTAGAGATGAGACGAGACAGCGGATGAGTTTGGATTTAGACTTCTTTATTTAAGGGGCCTCTGGGACACCCAGGTGGATATGGCCAAAATGCACTTGGAAATGGTCCGGGACTCAGAAGAGGGTTCGGGGCTACAGATAGATATTTGGAATTACCAGCTTGTAAGTAACATGTGAAACTGTGAGAATAGATGTAACATCCAAAGGAGGAAGCGTAAGTTGAAAAGGATTAAGGGCTGGGTAGAGAAAGACTATGTGAGTGGTCATAGAAACAGGAGATTTGGGGAAGAGTGCTGTTTTGGAAGTCAAGGCCAAGGCTGAGATAAGAGTCTGGCCATCAAGCAGTCACTGGCTTCAAAAAGCAATTTTGCGAGGCTGGGTGTGGCGGCTCACGCCTGTAATTCCAGCACTTTGGGAGTCTGAGGTGGGAAGATCACTTGGAGTCAGGAGTTCAAGACCAGCCTGGCCAACATGGTGAAACACCACCTCTATTAAAATACAAAAATTAGTGGGGCATGGTGTTAGGCGCTTGTAATCCTAGCTACTTGGGAGGCTGAGGCAGGAGAATCGCTTGAACCTGGGAGGTGGAGGTTTCAGTGAGTCGAGATCGCACCACTGTCCTCCAGCTTGGGTGACACAGCGAGACTCCATCTCAAAAAAAAAAAAAAAAAGGCAACTTTGTGGAGTGGAGCAACTGAAAGCCACACTCCAGTGGGTTGGGTTGAGGCACGAATAGCTGCTCAGGGAGATTGGCAGTGAGAAGGTGAGTAGTCTGAGCAGTTTTTCATGATGGAGTGCTGACTGTGTTTCTTAGGCAGAAAAGGAAGAGGGGGATTAGTAACAAGGGAAAGAGCTAAGAAAGAAGAGAGTGGGGCCTATTGATGGCTTGAGGTTTCAGGGAGATGGGGATAGCATCAAGAGAGCAGTGGTGAGTCTAGGAGGAGGGTACACATTCTTTCAGCTGGAACAAAGAATGCAAGTGAAAATATAAGCTGGGCTGGACGCGGTGGCTCATGCCTGTAATCCCAGCACTTTGGAAGGCCAAAGCGGGTAGATCACCTGAGGTCAGGAGTTCGAAACCAGCCTGACCAAGATGGTGAAACCCTGTCTCTACTAAAAATACAACAATTAGCTGTGCATGGTGGCAGGCACCTGTAATCCCAGCTACTTGGGAGGCTGAGGCAGGAGAATTGTTTGATCCTGGGAGGTGGAGGTTGCAGTGAGCCAAGATCGTGCCACTGCACTCCAGCCTGGGCAACAGAGCAAGACTCCGTCTCAAAAAAAAAAAAAAAAAATTAGCTGGGCATGGTGGTATATGCCTGTAGTCCCAGCTACCTGGGAAGCTGACATGGTAGGGTCGCTTGAGCCCAGGAGGTTGAGGCTGCAGTGAGCCAGTGAGCCAAGACTGCGTCACTAAACTCTAGAGTGGTGAGACTCTGTCTCATAAAAAAAAAAAAAAAAGGGAAAAAGAAAAAAATGTAAGTTGGGAGGTAGAAAAAAGGTGAGAGAGTTATCCTGATGCCCTCTTTTTTCTCAATGAAGCAGAAGGCTGGGTCACCGCCTGAGTGTGAAAGGAGTTTGGGAGCATCCTTATAAA
Source organism: Colobus angolensis palliatus (assembly GCF_000951035.1). Taxonomy (NCBI): domain Eukaryota; kingdom Metazoa; phylum Chordata; class Mammalia; order Primates; family Cercopithecidae; genus Colobus; species Colobus angolensis. The sequence continues at coordinate 1,640,181 of NW_012117688.1, read as the reverse complement.
TTAAAATATATGATGCACCTAACTTTTGTGGACCCCATACATTACATTTCTTTTCTATTCTTTTTTTTTTTTCAGACAGAGTCAACAGCTTATACCAAAAGTCATGGAAAGGCTCAGGTCTCAGTCCTGCTTGGAAAACTCACCTTGGGAATTTCTGACCAGCTGAAGGTTTGCCTTCAGATGTGCCTCTTGGTCTAATATAGTAAGTCTATGCCAACTTACACAGGTTTTATTGATGTGAAGATTGATGGCTGAGTAATTTATACCTTGACTAACCTGATAAGTTGACTCACTCTTTGAGAATGTTGTATCTTCTATGGGAGAGAGAGTGAGAACTCCTTGGGGTAGGGTGGTCCCCTGAGAACTGTTAGTGTTCTTGATGTAATAATACGCCTGAAAGCCTTTTATTATGGAGTGAGTGTGACAGTTAAGAAACGGAAAGAAAAAAATGTGAGTCACACAAAATCCCCATTCCAAGTTCTGTAGCTGTTGTCAATCATATTCAGGAAAATGTTGTAAGGAACTTAAATATTATATACTTTATTTATATTTTATATAATATTTACAAATGCTATATACTTTAGCTTCACCTCTGATGGAAAAAGAGACATATGCGTACTTTCACTTTCCTCTTCTATGTTAATATGCTTGCACTAAATGAGGCAGAAACACCTTAGCAGAGTGATTGGCCATGAGGGAGGGGACAGGGGAGGGGATGTCGGCTTCTGCAGTGCAGAGGAGCCCTCAGAATTTAAAATTTCACTCTATTTTCCTTTGGGATGTCTTACCTTTGCCCCAGGTTTCCCATTTCAGAGCATAACGTGGAGCAGGCTCACCCCACACAGGCACAGAATTCTGCAGGAGCTTGCCTGTTCTTGTCCTGGCTCCACACCGCTCCTCAGGGTTGGGTACAAAGTAGCTTTCCAAACCTCAGGTATGACCAGCCAGAACCTGTTTATTGCTGGCCACTGGCCAACTTTGAGGGCACTCATACTGTGGCTCCCAAGATCCTGCTAATGGGCATGTTCAGTTACACACAGGCTGGGGATGGCCGACAGTGGTAGAACCTAGGAGGATTTTGTACTTCCTTTGGCTGAACTAACAACCTGAGACCCTTAAATACAGATGAAGCTAAGTGAAAAAGCTAAGGAAAGTTAAAACAAGAAGCATCGGAAGGATTTTGCCTTTACTTAAAATTCCCCAACATTTTCCTTTTAAAAGAAAATTAGCTAATCAGCTTTTAGTGGTCACTTATGGCTTATAAATACTTTCTAAGACTTTGTGGCACTTCCTGTTGCACAAATGGCAGGTTTGAATGTGCCTTTAGATCTCATCTAGTATTTCCCTTTCCAGAGCATTTGTCTCCTCTAACATTCCCGGATCCTGATAAACCTCTAGAAAAAAGGAGATGCTTTTGTGAGGCACAGATCCTACTCCAGTGCTACCAGATGTAAGAGAAGACCCCTTTCCTGCCTGGACCTATGCCACAGGCTGTATCTGTTCACCACACTCATCACCCAAAGCTGGAGAAGCAGCAAGCAGCAATCACAGATGTGGGGTGATGTGTCCCCACCATTGTCGTGATCCTTTGGATTTATCTTCCTCTTGTACACTTGAGCAGATTTGGAGACAGTCTATGAACATCTTTTTTTTACCCTGTTTTTATGAAGTGTTCTCTGTTTTCTACTGAATCTTCAAACACAGCTTGTGTCTTATTTTCTGTTGGATGTATCGAGAATAGTATTTTCCCACTTCTGAAGAGCTTAAAAAATAGGCCATACTTCTGTTTTTCTGAGACTGTAGTTCTGCCTATAAGTAGGGAGATGAAAATAGCCTTCTAAATCTGTGGTCCTTAAGTTTATCTTCCCTTTTAACTTCATCAGGAAGCCAACAGCACCCATGTGCCTCAGGGTGGAGGTAAGAGTGAGAGACGAAGTGCAAAAGGTTGTTCAAACTTAGGTGCCTGGCAAGTCTTTTGGTCCCTGAGCCTGAGGAATTGCTATAGAAATCTAATCAGAGAAAGCAATCCAGAGCCAATGGGCAGGGCCAAGTACTGGGCAGGAATCAGGGTCATGGGTTACAAATTCATTTGAGAGTGAAATTATGAGCTTGCATAAAACTTTTATAGGGCTCAATCCTGGGAAATAGATGAGTACCTTTACAAGGTAGTTAACTGAAAGCTGGAGTTTTCAAGACTTTAATGCTCTTTTCTTCTCCTGAAGTGGTTGGGAATGTGGTGGACATTTGTTAAGTGTGTTTATTTTTTGTTCAGCTTCCCTTCCTCCAATCATAGTTTTGGGGTGACACAGTATTCTACCTTGTGTTCACAGCCAGCCCTCTCCCTCTATTCAGGGACATCCAGGGAATGGTGTAGGACTCAAACTCAGCCAGTCAGAGCCTCCTTTCTGGACCTTGAATATCAAGGGAGGAAGCAGAGGGTGAAAAATAGTTCAGAGGCCGCTAGTGGTGGCAGTGTCCTCTGTGGGCAGCAGTGAGGTGCTGGCAGGGGTAGACTGTCCTGTGGAACGACCTGGGCCATGCTCCTCAGTGCCCATTCTCTCTTGGTTTCCAGCCTTTTTCCTGATCCTCGTTCTCTAGCCTTCCCATTCATCTTGTGAACTATTCAGTATCCTTCTAATACATTCCAGCTTAAATCAAATTAGCCAGGGCTAGCTTCTGCTGCTTGCAACCAAGAATTATATTGGGCCATCTGATGTTCCTGTCCTCAAACCTAAAGAGGTGTTTCCAGTGTGGCTAGTTGGATTCCACTTAGAATGGTCTGGCAGCAAGCATGGTATGTCCCTCTATGTGAAAGCAGCTGTACTTGGAGATTTTAAGACGAATCTAGAGTCCAGGGTTTCCAGCATGTTTCCCAAGTGGACATAACTAATTTGATGTAGAGAGAAATTCCACTGAGTATGGACTCCAAATAGTCAGTGTTCATAGGTATGACACCCAAGCCACAAACCTAGGTGGCAAGAGATGGTGAATTTCTTCATGTATTTAAATCAACTTAATTTCAACTTTACCTTTTCCTACCTAGCAAGAAGGAAATATATTCACAGGCACACTTGACTTCCCCTAGTGCTTCCTCACCCCGAAAGTTGTTTGGAAACCCAGTGTCTCTAGTGCCAGCAGGTGGGGAGGCCCTCTGGGCATCAGTCACCAGACCGCATTGGTGGCTGCTGAAACATCCATTGTCCTGGCCAGTGTGGTCCCTTCAAACCTAGTGGCTCTGTTTCTCCTCCTGCAGTGTTTGAAGCATGGGAGTCTCTAGCAAGGCTGTTTCCTAGAGCTCTGCGTGCCTAGGTGTGCCACAAAACAAAGCCTTTGAAGATTTGATCACCTCCTTAAGGCACGATTAGTCCACTTAGTGGGAAGGGCTCTAGTCCCAGATACTTGAGGAATCTATAGATTTCTGTACCTCCTTGTTGTTTCCAGGAATCTTTTAGTCTGATGAACATCCCACTTTCTTCATAGTTCCCTTACAGGATTCCCTATAACTACCTAATAAATTAATTAATGGCTTAAGCTTGTGAAAACAAAATTCAAGAAGGAAAATGTCCTGCAGGCAGTTTTTGCTTTCTGCCTTGCTACAAACCTCCTCTGAGGTAAGGATGCACAGAGCCTGTTCCTTGTTCAAATGGGAGAAGGGAGACGGGTCACTACCTAGGGTGGGAGGAAAATTTTAAAAAATTAACCAATTTTTTAAAAGTCTTGTCAACAACAGCTAAAATTAATGAGGGGAAAAATAAAACAGAAGTTCTGAAAGCCTATCCGCTGCCAAAGAGAAGGATTAGTAGAATTTGTATTTGATGTCACCATTTTTTTTTTTTTTTTGAGACGGAGTCTCACTCTGTCACCCAGGCTGGAGTGCAGTGGCACAATCTTGGCTCACTGCAGCCTCCAGCTCCCAGGTTCAAGTGATTCTCTGCCTCAGTCTCCTGAGTAGTTGGGATTACAGGTGCCCACTGCCACACCCGGCTAATTTTTGTATTTTTAGTAGAGATGGTGTTTTGCCATGTTGGCCAGGCTGGTCGTCTCCAACTCTTGGTCTCAAGTGATCCACCCACCTCTGCCTGATGGGATTACAGGTGTGAGCCACTGCGCCTAGCCTCCTTAAAGTTTCATAAGAGATGTAATCTCATTTCTAAGCTATTCTGGTATGAATGTCACTCCCTCTTTTCTCACCCTAACCTTTTCAAGTCAGGAATGAGGAGTATTTCTTGTTTGCATTCTGGAAATCAAGTCAGCAGTTCAATCTCTAATTAATATGGAACTACTCCACTGAAAACAAATATCTGTGTTACAAATGAAAGAGCATATCATCCACAATCCAGCTTCTTACTCAGTCCCATGTTCCAGCTGTTGCTTTAAATAGAATCCACTTGCTATAGACCTGGATAGCAAGACCGCTTTGGTGAGGTATCTCTGTTGGCATGTGAGCCTAATAAATCACTGATATATTTAAAATAAGCATACACTAAAATTTTTTTTCATTATAAATGCTGATTCCAAGCAGCAAATAATTCACATTTTGGGAATTTACAAGCCTAATTCATTCCATACATTTGAGGCCAGATCCCGGTAGAATTGATGTCTCACTAGAAGAGGCAGTTGGAAGGGAGAGTTGGGTCTGCACAAACTCATAACCATTGTTGACTGTGAATCAGAGAAACCCTGGCTCAAATGGGCTTAGACAAGAGACGGCCTTATCGTCTCGTTTAACAAGGGCAGAGGTAGGTTGGTTCCAGGATTAGCCAATTCAGGGGCTTAGTGACATCATGGAGGACCTCCCACGCCCACAGGTATTGCCCATCTTTCCTCTCTGCAACCTTCTCTGTGGCTTCTCACGACCAAGGCATTTCCAGGCATCAATCATAGCAAGATTTTGAGCCAGAGGAAAGGAAAGATTTCTTCTTACCAATCTCTATTTTTTTCTTTTTTGAGACGGAGTCTCGCTCTGTTGCCCAGGCTGGAGTGCAGTGGTGCAATCTCGGCTCACTGCAAGCTCCGCCTCCCGGGTTCAAGCGGTTCTCCTGCCTCAGCCTCCCGAGTAGCTGGGACTACATGCACCCGCCACCATGCCCGGCTAATTTTTTGTATTTTTAGTAGAGACGGGGTTTCACCATGTTAGCCAGGATGGTCTCGATCTCCTGACCTCGTGATCTGCCCGCCTCGGCCTCCTGAAGTGCTGGGATTACAGGTGTGCGCTACTGCGCCCAGCCACCTGTCTCTTCTTAATAGCAAGAGAATTTCTCCCAAACTATGCTCCCTACCCCAGCAAATTTCTTTTCATGCCTCGTTGGCCAGAATTGAATCAACACCATACACTCAGGGCTTGACTCAGGGTGGCCTTCAAGAGCACATGGCCTCACGGGGAGGAAGCTGGGCTTTTCCAAGGAAGGCAGGGAAATTCAGGCAGGTAGTCAGCAATGCATATCATGCCACCTTATCCCTCAGGAGCTTATAAACAACATGTAAATATTCTTTATACATTTTCTGCTCCTGTTTTACTCGAGCCCCTCTTCATATTCCCTGGGCTCCATAGCTTCAGCAGCCCCTATCCCTCCCCTAACAACCTTAGGTATCTTCTCTTTCCAGTCCACACCCCATCAAATACCCTGCCCCAACTGCATGTCCCTCGCAGCCTTCTTCTTCTTTTTTTTTATTTTTATTTTTTTATTTTTTATTTTTTTGTTTCTTTTGTTTGTTTGTTTAAGATGGAGTCTTGCTCTGTCGCCCAGGCTGGAGTGCAGTGGCGTGATCTTGGCTCACTGCAACCTCTGCCGCTCTGTTTCAAGCAATTCTCCTGCCTCAGGCTAGCCTCCTAAGTATCTGGGATTACAGTTGCATATGGCCATGCCCGACTAATTTTTGTATTTTTTTATTTTTAGTTTCACCATGTTGGCCGGGCTGGTCTCAAACTCCTGACCTCAGGTGATCTGCCTGTCTCGGCCTCCCAAAGTGCTGGGATTACAGGCATGAGCCACTGTGCTCTGTCTCCATTCATTCATTTATTCATTCACTTAATATGTATTTATTGAGTATCTACCATATGTCAGCTTGTCAGGTGCTGAGGATAACAAAGGTAAATAAAGCACAGGTTTGTTGTTGTTGTTGTTGTTTGTGTGTGTGTGTGTGTGTGTGTGTGTGTGTTTTGAGATGGAGTTTCGCTCTTGTTGCCCAGGCTGGAGTGCAATGGTGCAATCTTAGCTCATTGCAACCTCCACCTCCTGGGTTCAACCTATTCTCCTGCCTCAGCCTCCCGAGTAGCTGGGATTGCAGGCATGTGCCACCATGCCCAACTAATTTTGTATTTTTAGTAGAGATGGGGTTTCCCCATGTTGGTCAGGCTGGTCCTGATCTCCCGACCTCAGGTGATCCGCCTGCCTCGGCCTCTCAAAGTGTTGGTATTACAGGCGTGAGCCGCTGCACCCAGCCTCCATTCATTCATTCATTCACTTAATATATATTTATTGCGTATCTACCATATGTCAGTTTGTCAGGTGCTGAGGATACAAAAGTAAATAAAGCACAGCTTTTGACCCCCAGGAGCCTGTAGAAGAAACAAGTAAACAGGCAAGCCATCTAATGTGATGGTTGTTATAGAAACCAAGTTATAAGTAGAGGAATAAAGAAGTATTGATAATGGTGTTCATTGGCACTGTGGGAAAGCTAAGCATTTGCAAGGTAGACTGGGAACCAAGTCACATTTCTGATGTTTCCAACTTACTGGCTTAAAAAATTAATTGTTGAAGAATAATCAATGTATGAGTTAGGAGTGATGTGAAGTGTTCCGTATTAAAAGGAAGGCATGGGTAGGAGCTTGGATTCGCTATCTTTTCAAAGCAGTTGGTGACTTTGTCATTTATTAACCTTATTAGAAACATTTCTTTCCTGGAGTTTAATTAGAAGAAAATACATGATCTTAAAACATACTCTACTAACTGCTGAGGGCCGGGCGCGGTGGCTCAAGCCTGTAATCCCAGCACTTTGGGAGGCCGAGACGGGCGGATCACGAGGTCAGGAGATCGAGACCATCCTGGCTAACACGGTGAAACCCCGTCTCTACTAAAAAATACAAAAAAACTAGCCGGGCGAGGTGGCGGGCGCCTGTAGTCCCAGCTACTCGGGAGGCTGAGGCGGGAGAATGGCGAAAACCCAGGAGGCGGAGCTTGCAGTGAGCTGAGATCTGGCCACTGCACACTCCAGTCCGGGCGACAGAGCGAGACTTCTGCCTCAAAAAAAAAAAACAAAAAACAAAAAAAAAAAAACTAGCCGGGCGAGATGGCGGGCACCTGTAGTCCCACCTACTTGGGAGGCTGAGGCAGGAGAATGGCGTAAACCCGGGAGGCGGAGCTTGTAGTGAGCCGAGATCGCACCACTGCACTCCAGCCTGGGCGACAGAGCGAGACTCCGTCTCAAAAAAAAAAAAAAAAAAAAAAAATTCCTGAGCTAAGCAATCCTCCCACCTTGGCCTCCCAAAGTGCTGGAATTACAGGCATGAACAACTGCACCTGGCCCAGTGTTTTCTTTGGTTTTGTTTCATTTTGTTTTGTTTGAGACACAGTCTTGCTCTGCCACCCAGGCTGGAGTGCTATGGAGTGATCTCGGCTCACTGCAACCTCCACCTCCTGGTTTCAAGCAATTCTCCTGCCTCAGCCTCCCAACTAGCTGGGATCAGAGGCGTGCACCACCACACCCGGCTAATTTTTGTATTTTGAATAGCGATGGGGTTTCACCATATTGGCTAGGCTGGTCTTGAACTCCTAACCTCAAGTGATCCGCCTGCCTCGGCCTCCTAAAATGCTGGGATTACAGGCATGAGCCACTGCGCCCGGCCGCCCAGTGTTTTCTTTTTAGTGAAACAGTTTTCAGAGATATATACCCTTTGGGAAGAAAACCTAGAAGTTTTAGTTCTGTAAGTGGACAGATCAGCGTAGTGAAGAGAAGGCAGAATGTTCATGGACATAATTATCAGGTCTTTGGTAACAACACGGGAGTTTTTGAAGCACAACGGTTCTGTGATTTATGCCTCCCTGCACCTGGAGCTCGGCTCCACTCCTCCCACATCCTGCTGCGAAATCCTCTTCACCTGTGGCTGTGCCGGCTCAGTGTAGTAACTTCACGCCTGGTTGGTTATATTTTCTCCAGCATTGCTTCTGGGAATGACAGGAGGGGATGAGTATTTTCTCTCTCCTGTCACTGAACTACTAGAAATGTGGCTTTTGAGGAGGGGAGGACTCATGATGAATGCAGCCATTTCTTTGGGGTGCATTGAGTAAAACTCTTTGAGAGCCCCCCTCAGAGTGGGAGCCATTTTTTTTTTTTTTTTTTTTTTTTTTTTACTGGAGAGACACAGCCTTAAGTGCAAAATGAAAACACATTCCCTGGGTGGGAGTCTTGAAGACAAAGTAAAAGAAATGCATAGCACCAGGAAACATCCATACCTGGTGACTTCTGGAGGGCTCCTCCTGCGACCATCGTCATTGGGTTAGGTCCTGCACCCTTCCTGCCAATCCACTCTTGGGTTAGGTTGAAAAATACAGAAATCACTTTGGGTTGTTTGGTTGCATGTTGAAATCCTCTGAGCAGGTTTAGTTTCTTTTGAGTTTTATTTCTTCTTCCTTTTTTTTTTGAGATAGAGTCTCGCTCTGTTGCCCAGTGATCTCAGCTCACTGCAACCTCTGCCTCCCCGGTTCAAGTGATTCTCCTGTCTCAGCCTCTTGAATAGCTGGGATTACAGGTGCATACCACCATGCCCGGTTAATTTTTGTAGAGATGGGGTTTCACCATGGACTACAGGCCAGACTCTTAAAAATGAGGTGGCAGAAAATTTAAAGTTTAACCAAGACTCAAGTCCATTTTAATTTCTATTTTAATAATCTGAGCAGAAAAAATAGATTAGTAGGTCATCTGAGATTAGAGCGAACTGGTGAGAGACTCAGTGTCCAAATATATGAGTCCAAATATATGAAGGAGAGTAGCAAGAATTGGTAGAAAGTGAGAAAAGAAGTTGAGAGTGTTAGACAGGGGCCAGGCCCAGTGCCCAGGTCCTGGTGCTGTATGTTCCCTTTCTGTATTTTCAGGGAAGGCAGGGACGCGTTCAACAGCTAGAACTCCATTTGAGGTAAGCCGGACTCAGATGGGGGTAAAGCAGAAGTAAAAAATCATCTTTTCTATCCTTCTGTATCAAGACTAAGTATAACAGCAGGGAGCTTGAAATGTAGAGACATGAGAGTTAAAGTTGACACCTAGTCTTAGATTTAGATATCAAAAGGTTAAGACTGTAAAAACTGGGGTGACCTGGAAGGATATGATTCAAAAGTCAAAGCTGAGGGCCCATTGTGGGGCCAGGTGCTGGCCCTGGGTCTGGAGACACAGACATGACTAGACGTAGTGCTGCCCTCCAGGAACTGTGATCTGTCTGGTATCATATATCTCACACTCCAGCCCACTACAGGTTTCTGGGATTAAGTGGCGTTAGATAAATTGCAAGTACACTTTCAGAACTACATGATAATACATATGGAAATTTTAATTAGAAAGGTGAACAGTGACAGAACTCCCTCCCCCTGACTTTAGTGGTGTGGCCACACTTCAACATACCTTTGTATTACTCATCATCAATGCAGTGTTTCCCCAGTACCTGCCTTGACTTTTCTCTTGCTGAGCTCTGTTCTACCACGCACTTGCCTCCCCAGATAGCTAATTATAAGCCTCTATTTTAGTGCCTGCTTACAACAAAAGCTGTGTCAAAAGCAGCGCATACCCATATAGAAATTTAAAAGGGTACAATTCCTGAATGGTGATGAAGCAGTGCTCTGAGATGTGCTTCATCATCCAAGCGATGGTTCAGGGAAGTGGAAACAGATCTGGTCAGGTCAGCGCAGGCCAAGCGGGTGCCTAATAAGTGTTTACCAACAGTGACCTAGAATACGTTTATTAGGAACATTTTCTATTTATATAAAGAAGCAGAGACAGCTCCAGTGTTCATCAGGATCAGAGCTTGGGCTACTGCAGCCTTGCACATAAGTTCACAGCTTTGCAGGCCCAGAAGCGTTTTCACTAGCCCTTCTCAATCTTGAGAAATAATGTTTCTGAAGTCACAGTAGTGTAGGCTCTTTGAGCACTAAACATAGGTTTATGTATAGTAGTTTTAAGTTTTGGATTTTTAGTCACAGGCTTTCTTGCTAATGCAATCATCTCTTTTAGGCCTTTGGTATCTGAGCCAGTTCTGTTTTGCTGGGATACTATTATTGCCTCTTCTTATCCATTTCGGGAGTAAGGGGTAGAAGGGAGGAAAAAAGTAGAAATAGGAACAGCATGAATGTTTATCTACATCTTGGGTTTTGAAGAGGAAACTCATCATCTCTTCCAAATGGTCATCTATTCAAGGCCTGGAGTGCTAAAGAAATGCCCATCCTCTCAATATAAAACAAACAAAAACTATGTGGTCGGAGCTTCCATGTGCATTTGAGTTTACAGACGAAAATACCTGTGAGACTAAAAGTCTTCAAGCCTTATTGCAGATCCCTGGTTTCTGTGGGATTATATAAAACCTGTATTTCTGAAACCCCGCCTCCTGTCTTCCTTCCATCTTAAAGCAGGATTGAACCTTGTATTAAATTGACAGCCAGGAAATGTTTTACCTGCTTGACTTGTTCTCACTATTTTATACAGGTTTCAGTCAAATGTTTCTACACCCTGCTGGGCGTGGGAGGCCGTGACTCACCAAGAGAGAAGATATTCGGTTTGCATATCCAGGGTGTTGCAGGATGATTGAGGACTTCGCAATTCAGGCTTGGTGCCATTTTGTCCCTTCCCTTGTTCTCTCTTGGATATTTACTTGGCTACTTGCTCCCAAGGAGAACCAGTCAGCTGAGTATTCAAATATTAAATTAATTCCTCTTTCTACACAAGTGGTCAAGCAAGTTTTCACTAGAAACATAGACTGGTGCCTGAGGAAGACTGGGGGTAGGGAGAAGAGAGGCTGAGTTTATTTATTTATTTATTTTTAATTAAGTTTTTTTTTTTTTTTTTTTTAAATAGAGACAGGGTCTTGCTGTGTTGCTCAGGCTGCTCTTGAACTCCTGGCTTCAAGGAATCCTTCTGCCTCGGCCTCCCAAAGTGGTGAGATTACAGGCATAAGCCACCATGCCTAGCTAGAGACTGAGTTTAAAGGGCAAAGGAAACTGGGAAATAGTTTCTCTAAATATAAGTTTCATGATACTTTTCCATTGTCCAAGATCTTTGTGCCTTTGTGTATGAATAGGCCAAGAAAATGTTTTAGAATAATTTTGAATTAATTAATTTGTATCAAGAAACCTCCTCTTTCCTGCTGCAGCAGGGTCTGCTTGGCCTATGAAAGCTCAAGGAGGGGTCTTTTATGACTCAGAGACATTTCCTTAATTTAAAAAAAAAGTGGGGAGGCCAAGGCGGGCGGATCATGAGGTCAAGAGATCGATACCATCTTGGCCAACATGGTGAAACCCCATCTCTACTAAAAATACAAAAATTAGCTGGGCGTGGTGGGAGGTGCCTGTAGTCCCAGCTACTTGGGAGGCTGAGGCAGGAAAATCGCTTGAACCCAGGAGGTGGAGGTTGCAGTGAGCCAAGATTGCACCACTGCACTCCAGCCTCGTGACAGAGCGAGACTCTGTTACAAAAAAAAAAAAAAAAAAGAAGGAAAGGGGCCTTTGACTCCTGGCCACTCTTGTGAATCACATTTTGCACACAACACCTTCTCCTGTCATCCTCTTTCAGACTAAGGACTTGCCCAGAACTCTGGTGGTTACAGACCAAGTACTACGGTTGGAGGAGCTAGCCCAACAGAGGCAGCTGCGATCAGGTGAGGGTGGAACACCAGGGCACCCGTGCTGCTACAAGGCTGTCAATGATCTTATTCTCAAAGACCCGCTAGCCCCTGTGTCCTTTAATTCCTTCCTGTGGGCACTTCTGGAGCGGGGTAGCTTGCTGACATTTCTTACTCAAAATTTGCTACAAAGCTACAGTAGACCAAGTAGTGTGGTACTAACATAAGAGCAGACATACAGATCAATGGAATAAAATAGAGAGCCTGGAAACAGATCCTTGCTTTCAACAAGCAGCGCTGGGAAAACTGGATATCTACTTACAAAAGAATGAAGTTGGGCCCTTACCTTATACCATGTGCAAAAATTAACTCAAGATAGATCAAGGACCTAAACTAAATCTTCATAATATTGGATTTGGCAAGATTTCTTGGATGCGACACTAAAAGCACAGGCAGTCAAAGAAAAAAATAGACAAATTTGGCTTTATCAAAATTAAAAACTTCAGTGTATCAAAGGTCACTATGAAGGGAATGAAAAGATAGCCTATGGAATGGGAGAAAATACTTGCAAATCACACATCTGATAAGGGACTACTATCCAGAACATGTTAAAAGCCCCTACAACTCAACAACAAACCAAACAACCTAACGTTAAAATAGGCAAAGGAATTCAATAGACATTTCTCCAAAGAACATATACAGATGGCCAATAGGCACAGCAAAAGATGTTTAAAATCATTAATCATTAGGGAAATACAAATCAAAACCACAATGAGATACCACTTCATGTCTATGAGGATGGCTGGTATAAAGACAAACACAGAAAACAACGCCTGTCAGTGTGTGGCGAACTTGGGACACTTGCACATTGCTGGAGGGAGTGTAAAATGGTGCGGCCACTGTGGAAAACAACCTGGTTGTTCCTTGGTAGTAACACAGAATTTCCATATGATCCAGCATATTCCACTCCTAGGTAGATACTCAAAGTAATAGAAAATAGGAACTTAAACAGATGCATGTACAACAACCTCCAGAGCAGCACCAGTTTATAATAGCTAAAAGGTAGAGACAACAGAACCGTCCACCAGCAGATGAATAGATAAATAAAATGTGACAAACGCATACAACGGAGAAGGATTCAGCCACGAAAAGGGGTGGGATTCTGATACCTGCTATGACACAGATGGGCACCAAAGACATTACGCTAAGTGAAATAACCCAGACGCAAAAGGAAAAATACTGTGTGATTCTACTTCTTTGAGGGACCTAGAATAGGCAAATTAACAGAGACAGAAAGTAGAATAGAGGTTTGGCAGAAGCTGGGGGAAGAGGAAATGCGGAGTGATTGCTCAACAGGTACAGAATTTCTGTTTGGGATGATGAAAAGTTACATACAACATTGTAAATGTCCCTAATGCCACTGAATTGTATACTTAAAATGGCTAAAGTGGTAAATTTTATATTATGTATATTTCACCACAGTAAATTTTTTAAAAGTTCTAAATACACATTCCAGGGCCCCACCCTTAGAAAGCCTCAGAGGCAGCCGGGCGCAGTGGCTCACGCCTGTAATCCCAGCACTTTGGGAGGCTGAGGCAGGCGGATCACCTGAGGTCAGGAGTTGAAGACCAGCCTGCCCAACATGGTAAAACCCCTTCTCTACAAAAATACAAGAATTAGCCTGGCATGATGGTGGGTGCGTGTAATCCCAGCTATTCTGGAGGCTGAGGCAGAAGAATCGCTTAAACCCGGGAGGCAGAGGTTGCAGTGAACCGAGATTGTGCCATTGCACTCCAGCCTGGGCGACAGAGCAAAACTCCATCTCAAGAAATCCTCAGAAGGTGATACAGTAAATATGGATGGGGTGGGAATCCAGAATCTGTATACATATATTTTTAAATGCCTTCCTATCTTTCTCAGGCATAGCCAGCTTTGGAAACTTATGATTTAGTCTCTGCCAGTTCTTTCCAAGGGGTTGGTGCTTCTGTAAGGAAATGTTCATCAGTCTACATGAAATACATGTGTATTTTTCATGAATCTGAGTGTGTTAAATCTGAAGTGCTGTTTTAACATCTGAGATTGTCATGATTACATTGTTTTGGGGTTAAGGGGTCCAATCATCACCCACCATAAAATGATGGTGATAATAGTTCAGGTAGTTTTTAAGTGTCTGTGCTTGGCAAAATAAAAGTCAGCAGTCATATGTTGGTCTCTCAAAAAGTTTTAAAATTTTTAATGGTTTGTTAAATTCCAAAGACTGGGAACCATTGTTCCAGACACCATCCATTTGAAAATATTGAAATAGAAACTGCTTCTGCTGTTTATTTTATTTGTGCCGGAAAGAAAAAAAAAAAAAAAAGGAAAGGACCTATACATTTTTCTGTGGTTCATAGGACCTGGAGCAACAAAGAGCAGTGTTGAAACTGACAGCATTGAGATGTAATTTGTCCTGCTGCCTGTTGGAACATTCTTTTTCAGATGGGGGAGGAGCATGACAGAGGAGAGGTGGAGGTAGGCGAGAGTAATATAACTTCTCCAGGAGAACATCTGAGAGGGGAAGTTGCTTTCCTGCCCTGGCCCTTTCATCCTCCTGAGTTTGGGGGCTGTGGTGGGGCAGGGATCGACCAACAGTCATTCCTAGGGGATGCCTTTGCATTCCAGAGGGCAGCTGGCTGAAGGGAGTGCTGAGTCTGTGGGAGCCATAGCCCGCCCCACCCTTTAGGCGGATTAGTTAATTATTGAAAAGTGCCTCAGAAGCACAAAGATCTGGAGAGACTCCATGTGCTATTGCTCAGGCCTGTGGGAGCTGGCATTTCTGAGGAGACACTGAGACTCTTCTAGGAGGCTGTGGAACAAGAAACAGCTCCTTCCCATTGTGGTGCACTCCTTTCAGGTTTGGTGTAGGGATACACCTCCAGAGAATTCTTGTATAGTGCATATAACTTCTCAAGAGAGAAGTTAAATTTATCTGTCTTAGGATTTGTAAAGTATTTAGATAAATGAACCACATCAGATATTTTCCCTTGTTTTAATTTTTTTTCGTGTGGTTTTAATGTTTTAAGGACATTCAGGTTTTTGTTTTTTTTTTTAATGGAGTCTTGCTCTGTCACCCAGGTTGGAGTGCAGTGGCGCAATCTCAGCTCACTGCAACCTCTGCCTCGTGGGTTCAAGCGATTATCCTGCCTCAGCCTCCAGAGTAGCTGGGACTACAGGTGTGCACCAGCACACTGAGTTAATTTTTGTGTTCTTAGTAGAGACAGAGTTTCACCATTTTGGCCAGGATGGACTTGATCTCTTGACCTCGTGATCTGCTCGCCTCAGCCTCCCAAAGTGCTGGGATTACAGGTGCAAGCCACCATGCCCAGCCCACTCAGGTCATTTATACATAAACGATCACACGACATGTTCTGTTCTCTGACTTACTTTTTTCTTTTACTTAATAACATTCCCTGTAGCTCCTTCTGTGTTAGTGCACATAGGCATCCCCCATTTTAACTGCTGCATTCCTTCCAGATGCATCATAGTTTCTTTACCCACTATTTTAGCAAAGGATCACATAGGTGGTTTTCCATTTTTCACCATTACATACAATGCCGCAACAAATGTTCTTGTATACAAATGGGTGTGTGTATGTATGAGTGTTTCTGAAGGATATAGTTCTAGAAGTGGAATTTCTGGATAAAAGGGCATGCACATTTAAAATTTTTGTAAATAATATTGAGTTTCTCCTCCAAAATTCTGTTCTGGTTTTTATAGCCACCATTATACTCATCAGCACTGTACATTATCATTTTTTTAAAACTGCCAGCATCGTGTCCAGAAAAAACAGTATCGTTTTAAATTGCATTTCCTAGATTTGCCAGTTAGATTGTCCATTTTATCATATGCCTATGGACCATTTCAATTTTTGGAACTTTTAAAAGTAAAAATACAGAAAAGGTGTATAGGCCGGGTGTGGTGGCTCACGCCTGTAATCCCAGTACTTTGGGAGACCAAGGTGGGTGGATCACCTGAGGTCAGGAGTTTGAGAGCAGTCCGGCCAACATGGCGAAACCCTGTCTCTACTAAAAATATAAAAATTAGCCGGGCATGGTGACAGGTGCCTGTAATTCCAGCTGCTTGGGAGGCAGAGGCAGGAGAATCACTGGAACCTAGGAGGCAGAGGTTGCAGTGAGCTGAGATCGTGCCACTACACTCCAGCCTAGGCAAGAGAGCGAGACTCCATCTCAAAAAAAAAAAAAAAAAGAAAGAAAAAGAAAAGGTGTATAAATTAAAGGTATACTGATCAATGCATTAACACAAAGTGAACTCTTCCTTATAACCATGTCCCAAGTCAATAAATAGAACAGTATAAGACCTTCTCCCGAAAAGAAGACTCTCCCCTGAAAAAGATCAGCCTCCTCCAAAGTAATTCCTACCCTAACATCTAAGTCCTATAAATTAATCGTGTCTGTTTCCTACTGTCATATAAACAGACTCATACAAACATGCACTCTTCTGCGTCTGGCTTCCTTCATTCAATATTACGTTTATGAGTCTTTCATGTGTAGACTCATGTGTAGCTGTAGTATGCTCATTTATGTTGCTTATTATATTATGTGAATATATCACAATTTATTGATTGATGGACCTCTGGGTTATATCTGTTGCCAACTTTTAGTTATTAATGAATAATGTTGCTGTGAGCATTCTTGTGCATGCTCTTTAGTATACCTATACATCATTTCTGTTGGGTATGTATATCTAGGAATGAGATTTTGGGGTCATCAGCATTGTTCTGTTCAACTTGACCAATTGCATTTGTGAATTTCTTATGAATTTTTTTCACACTTATATTGGGTGGTTTGTGTTTTATTATTGACTTGCATCTGTCATATTTACTCTGGATGTTAATTCTGTTGTAAATATTGTCTCTTAGTCTGTATCTAGACCCTTTTATTTTACAAAGTTTAAAGTTTTTATGCAGTCAAATCTGTAATTCTTTTTCTTTATGGTTTCTGGTTTTGTATCTTGCTTAGAAAGTCCTTTTCTATGTGAAGATTGTAAAATACTCTCTTATGTCTTGTCTCCTTTTTTTTTTAGACAGGCTCTCACTCTGTTTCCAGGCTGGAGTACAGAATGGGATCATGGCTAACCTCAACCTCCTAGGCCTAAGCAATCCTCCCCGCTCAGCCTCCTGAGTAGCTGGGACTACAGGCATGCACCACCACACCTGGCTAATTTTTTTATTTTTTGTAGAGCCAGGGTCTTGCTATGATGCCCTGTGCAAGATGGTCTCGAACTCCTGTGCTCAGGTGATCCTCCCGCCTCAGACGCCCAAAGTGCTGGGATTACAGGTGTGAGCCACTGCACGGGGCCATGTTTCCTTCTAACACTCATTTTGATTTTTTACTTTAGGCTTTTTAGTCAGTATGGAATTTATTTGTGAGGGTGAGAAGTAGAGGCTAATCTATTATCTAAATTAGGGGATGAGTAAAATGATACCATTTGCTGCCTAGGTTTTAAAAATATTTATTTTATTTTATTTTTATTTTTGAGATTGAGTCTGGCTCTGTCACCCAGGCTAGAGTGCAGTGACGCGATCTCAGCTCAATGCAACCTCCACCTCCCGGGCTCAAGGGATTTTCCTGCCTTAGCCTCCCGGATATCTGGGATTACACTACCACGCCTGGCTAATTTTCATATTTTTAGTAGAGACAGGGTTTCCCCATGTTGGCAAGGCTGGTCTGGAACTCCTGACCTCAGGTAATCCACCTGCCTCGGCCTCCCAAAGTGCTGGGATTACAGATGTGAGCCACCACCTCTGGCCTAAAATATTTATTTTTAAAATCTCAAAATAAGTTCTAACATCAAAGAGCTAAAAAACTATCAAGAAAAAAAATTTTTACTTCAGAATAGTGTCCTCTAAGTTAAGCCTGAGTTAGCTTCTAAATAGGGCAAATGTTCTAAGTCAGCGGTTGCCACCCAAAATGCTATGCATATAAATGGTCAATGACTTATTTATTCACTTACTATGTATTTACGGAATTTGAAGTGCAGTTCCCTTGGACTTGAGTGTCTAACGAGGAAGAAGGGCTTCATTCTGGGACCTTCAGCATAGCCTGACTTGCACACTGGATCTAGGTTCATGGGTCATGAAAACTACAGTGACTTTCTTCCCTCCCAAGTCTCCAGCTCCTCCCAATCTGAGCAAATGGCCCCCAAATGGATTCCATGTCCTGTGTCCATCCCCAGGACAGAGAGACGTCCAGTTTGAGCTTTATTACAAATCCTGTAGGTCAGCTTTTGGTTATAGACGTGGCTTCCTCAGGCAAGGCTGCCCACTTGAGGGAAACAATTTCGTTGTCTGGCTGGGTGGTTGGTGTAGGGCTCACATTTGGGAGTTCACTCCTTTCTCTCCCTTTGTCTGAAACGATCAGCACCTTGTTGTGTCTGTTCACTAGCAGTGCTCGGCACGCAAACGTTTGTTGTGCTGACTCTCCAGTTGCTGACAGTGTGAGGTGGTTTTGTTCTGCTTCTTCCTTGTGTATTCTTGGTGAAGGCCGAGAACTTGCTACTTAGTTAACCGACATGTTATAGGACTGGAGCCTGAGCTAGGGTCAGGAGAAGAAACATCCCACTTAGCTTGACAAAGAGCTCGGTTTAAGGCTGGAGAGCTGACTGTGCAATTGTCTGAGCTGCTTTTCTTGGAAATGGCTCTCTTGGCTGAGCTCCAGAAATATAATCAAAAGTGGCCTGAAATCACAAGTTTTGCTGCTTGCATTCTTAGTTTCACAATTTAAGGATTTGACTGGTGCCTGTCCTGAAAGCATGGAATTGTCTACTGTTTGTTACACATGATGTTGAGTGTGCGTGTGTATGTGTGTGCACAGACATGCATGTGCAGGACACAGGGATTGTCTGCGTGGGCATGTTTTATAGTCCAGCTGTTTGTACCTTCAGGGAGCCAGTGATTAAAGAGCAGTGTATGGCAGATTTTCTTTGATTTCAAGAATCACATATTTGGTTTTGTAGGTTAGTGTCTTTGGAGAAGAGTGATGGAGAATCTTGCATAGAAGTACAACTGATTGCTTAGGCGCAGTGGTTTTTGCCTTTCTTAAGGACTCTGCCTCAAAAATATGGAGATAATTTACTTAGAAGAAGGCAATGTGCCGCTTTTTTTAGGAGCAGGTGTACTTGACCATGCCCTGGGGGAAGTGAAGACCTGAGTTTGAGGAAGTCAAGCTTGAGGCTGTCAGAAGCAGTTATTTATATCTGAGTGATGTGTATGAAAGCCAAGGCCTTTCATTCCACCACCGTCACGGAACTAGTTTAGAGAAGAGGAAGGGCGTCGTTTTTGCCTTGTTAAATATCTACTGCACTAAGAACTTCTGGTGTGGTTCAGATTTCTGGTAATCTGTACCCAGGCTCTATTATCTAAAAAAGAATGCTTACACATTCTTCTTTCAACCTACTTTGTGGATAAAACAGCTCACTTCCAGTTGATTGATAGACTATCAACTGATTGTTGTTTCCTTTCCCCAGATGCCCCTCGCGTGGGCAGCCTTGTGTGGTGGTGGGGGTTGTGGTAGGGACCTTGCATTATCTCTAAGTTCAAAATAAGGACATTGGACTCTAACAACTACCAAAAACCATACATCGGAAACTCTTGGGTTCATTATGATAATAAATGAAGTCTCACATAACTAGCTTTCATTTTTATACCTCTTGAGTTCTCAAGTTTCCCCGCCCCCCTCAGGCTCTTTTGGTTATGGGAAATGAGTGTATTTTGGGACAAACGTGTCAGGATTATGAGGGAGAAACTTGGCAGGGGAGCAAACTGTGCAATAGGCTTGACAAGACTTGAGAAACAATACATCTCAGATTTTTTCAGATAGTCCTCAATTTCTGGTTCAGAAATATGGCCCAGAAGCTACGGAAAGGGAAGCATCACTGCAGCTCCGCGAAGGAGGGTCACTGTCACTTAGACTTTACTAAGGAGCCAACAGAGGCTATTTCTGCCCAGAAAACTGAGGTGTCTGCAGGAGGGGAACTTAGTCCTGCTTCCACCAGGAGTACATGGAAATTGAAAAGAGAGGATTTATGGTTTTTTGCCTTAAGTGAGAAGAACAGGAGGTGGATCTCCCAAGGCAGAATATCCATAATGATAGAGCAGTAAGGAATACGAGGAGGGAAACATAAGCATGTTTGCATCAACATTTAGATTTTTCTGGGCTTGCCCAATCCCAGTCGTTTGGAGTTTGTCTTTTACGAGGGCAACCATGGTTTAAGAGTGAGCAAATATTAGTTAACGTAATTAAAACCTGTTGAATTGAACAGGAAACATTCATGGGAAATCTGCAGGTGTCTGCAAGCAAGAATGACACTAGAAAGATCTTGGTATGCTGGCTCCCTCTTCCTCAAGGGGAGTGTCCCTGGAATGAAGCCACCAGCAACAGGAGAGGAAACAGATGGGGTTGTAGAAAGTAGGAGCAGCAAAAGGTTCTGAACTTAGTAATAAGCTGCTCGCCCCGGGGTGAGTGTAAAAGGCATCTGGGGTATTTGCTTTTTTGTTTGTTGGAGGAAGGAGGGTGTCTCACAACACTTTCTCTCTCTTCTTTCTCTCTCTCCGCTTCCTCTCTCTCTCAAATTCATTTAGGACATGAAATTTCTAAGACTACTGCCATCTTAGGGTTTGAATCTCTTCTCAGCTTCATTCACGCATATTAAAGAAAGGCAGCTCCAGTATGACTTCAGAAAGAAAAGCCAGGCTGGTTTCCAAGATGCAGAGTTGCGCCACGGATGAGTTTTCCTCCTGGAGTGAGCTATTTGAGTTTCGTCTTCCTTATCATCTTGTATTCTCTTCATTCCAAGGCTTGGACACTTTAGGCAGAGAAGCCCTCCTCCTGGGTGTCGGGGTGGGGGGTGTTCTCATCATGAATGGGAGGCGTGCCCAGCTCCAGCTCTGCCTTTTTTTTTTTTTTTTTAACCAAACCAGAGTGGAAACAAATGGGTGTGTGACTCACCATGATCGACATAGCAAGATATGATACATGCCAGGAGAGAAAAAGAAAGTGCTGATGGAAAAATTAATCCCATTAGGGAGATTTGTTTGTGGTGACTTTTTTTTTTTTTTTTTTTTTTTTTTGAGATGGAGTATA
>NW_012117688.1:1617830-1619063 GCF_000951035.1 Colobus angolensis palliatus | reverse complement strand
CCAGGTTGGAGTGCGATCTCCTGACCTCGTGATCCGCCCGTCTCGGCCTCCCAAAGTGCTGGGATTACAGGCTTGAGCCACCGCGCCCCGCCGATTTGTTTTGTTTTGAGATGAAGCCTCACTCTTGTTGCCCAGGCTGGAGTGCAATGGTGTGGTCTTGGCTCACAGCAACCTCCGCATCCCGGGTTCAAGCAATTCTCCTGCCTCAGCCTCCCAAGTAGTTGGGATTACAGGCGCCCACCACCATGCCCGGTTAATATTTTTTATTTTTAGTAGAGATGGGGTTTCACTATGTTGGCCAGGCTGGAACCTTACTCCTACTCTCCACCTAGGAAGTGTGAGTGAGGCTGGCTCCACCCCAGGCTCCTGGTAAGGCATGCAACCCAGACTGGCCAATAAAAGAACCACATGCCCTTGGCATAGTGAATTGACTCAGGGAGGGAGAGTGACCCAAGTTGGGCTAGTCCTGGAGCTTTTGCTGGAAAAATTAGGGAAAAGGATTTCTCTTTCTGCTGGGGTTCCTAAGCTGGTGGGTTCCTGTTTGGGAGCTTTAAGGGGCCAGTTTTGTTACCAAGGAGGGAGAACCTGAGAGATGAAAGGGAGATTCCTGAATCCTTCATTTGAGCACCTGGAGACAGTTATGCCTGAAATTCTATGCCTGGACATTTTAGTCACTCAAACCAATAGTTTACTTTATTATTCTTTTTTTTTTTTTTTTTGAGATGGAGTATACCTCTGTCACCCAGGCTGGAGTGCAGTAGCGCAATCTCAGCTCACTGCAACCTCCACCTCCAAGGTTCCAGTGATTCTGCAGCCTCTGCCTCCCAAGTAGCTGGGATTACAGGAGCCCACCAACACGCCCGGCCAATTTTTGTATTCTTAGTAGAGATGAGGGTCTCATCATGTTGGCCAGGCTGGTCTCAAACTCTTCACCTCAAGCGATCTGCCTGCCTTGACCTCCCAAAGTGCTGGGATTACAGGGGTGAGCCACCACGCCTGGTCTGTGGTGACATTTGAAATGAATCTGAAAATTGTGTAGAACATTAACAGATGGAAAAGACCATCACTGTATTATTACAGTATTAATGCTCAGTAATATCTGTATCTAATAATATCATGCAGCTTTTGCAGGGTCTGCTCTTAGAATATGCTTTTGCTGGCAGGAGCACCTCAGCTATACTTTGGAGAAGCACCTTACTCTTTGTTTTTTTTTTTTTTTTTAATTTGTTTTTT
>NW_012117688.1:1600219-1617780 GCF_000951035.1 Colobus angolensis palliatus | reverse complement strand
GGAATGCAGTGGTATAATCATAGCCCACTGTTACCTTGAACTTCTGGGTTCAAGCAATCCTCTCGCTTGGCTAATTTTTTTTTTTTTTTTTTTTTTGAAACAGTGTCTCCCTCTGTCATCAGGCTGGAGTGCAGTGGCATGATCTCGACTCACTGCAATCTCCACCTCCCGGGTTCAAGCGATTCTTCTGCCTCAGCCTCCTGAGTAGCTGGGATTACAGGTGTGCGCCACCACACCCAGATAATTTTTGTATTTTTAGTAGAGACTAGGTTTCACCATGTTGGCCAGGCAGGTCTTGAACTCCTGACCTCAGGTGATCCGCCTGCCTCGGCCACCCAAAGTGCTGGGATTACAGGTGTGAGCCATAGCACCCGGCCTCACCTGGCTAATTTTTTAAGTTTTTGGTAGAGATTGGTTCTCACTATGTTGCCCAGGCTGGTCTTGAACTCCTGGCCTCAAGAACTCCTGCTGCCTTGGCCTCCCAAGGCATTGGGATTATATAAATTTACTTTTTAAATATGTCGTCTTGTGCTGTGTTTGTGCTTTTCCCCTTGCAAACAAATAAACAAAAATGTTCTAGTCAATACAGAAATCTCTAGTGATCTGCTTAAACAAAGCTATGGGAGCAGGAGGGTAGCAGATTCACAGAGCAGGTTCCTAGCAAAAAAAAAGTCTTTCTGCTGCTAACATCTTCCAGGTCAGCTTCCTAGGCCCCAGTGACTAAGACATTGAGACTTTATTCTTAACCTCCCTGGTCCAAGGCCTTTCACAGATCTAGCTGACTTCTGTGTGCTGGATATTTTTCCATGAATCAGAAATGAAATATGCAACATTGTAGCCACAAAGCAATGAAAACAGCTCATTTGTCTTTTGTGTCCCTCCAAGCTTTGTTTTTTCTGGGTCACACGTTATAAGTGAAGACTCATAATGCTAATCCAGTTTGGATTTATTAACAGTTGAATAGACTATTGAGAAAAAACTTGTTAATCATCAGAAACAAATTCACTGCAAAAGAATTACAGACAGAGTGGGACAAATGCCTTGAGCCAACTAATTTTCTGCCCCTTCAGGGAAAACTCTTGGATATTAGAATTAAGTGTCACATCTGGAAATGCAAGAACGTAATTGCTTTTATTGAGTGCTTACTATGTCCTTGATACTAAGGACAGTATTTGCCTACATTCTCTCTTAATTTCATCAACTCTGTGAAGTAGGTCCTAAACCCCGTTTTATAGGGGGTGAATGACGCAGACATTACCAGTTGCTACCCAATGTCCATTCTCTCCTTGTTCCTTACAGAGAGACAACCCCAATTAGTGACTGCTTCTAGCTCAAAGTTCAGGCTCTCTGGTGATTTCCGTGGCTGCTACTGCAGCTGTGGACAGCCATGTGATCTGGTTCTGGCCAGTGAGACCTGAGTGGAAGTCTTCTGCAGATTTCTGGGAAAATGTTGCGTCTGGGATATGGGCGTTGCCCCCTCTTCCTTGTTCCTTCCTTCTCTCTTTCTGGAATGTGGGTGTGAGGCTGGTGGCAGAGTAGCCATGCTGTGACCTTGAGGCAACTACAAGGAAGAAATCCACATTCTGAGGGCGGAGGAGAAGGAAGGTGGAAAGAACCTGGGATATTGCTGACATTGTAAAGCCACTATTCCTCCCTGGAAGGCCTACCTTCAGACTTGTTATGTGAAAGAAATAAACCATTGTTTGCTTAACCTGGTGAGATTGGGTTTCTGTTACAGACAACTGAATGCAATCCCTAACTGATACAGGGAAACTGAGCTGAAGGAGTTCAGGTGAAGGGACGTGCTTGCATTTCCATATAAAGTGATGTCTCAAAGCTGGGTAAGACATGATTCCTATGCTTAAGGAGTTTACAGCCTAGTTTGGGATTCCACTGCATAAAGAAACAATTATAATATAACATATTTAGTATAATGGTAGTGATTTGCATAGGGTATCATGGGTGCCTAGTAGAAAAAAAAAGGAAACAAGACAAGAGCAAAATAAAAGTTAGCGAGGCAAAGAAGAGAGGTCAAAAAAGAGATCATAGCTTGAGTAAAAGGATGGAAGTGAGAAACAGCACGGCATGCACAGAGGGCCACAAACTGGTCTGAGTTGTTGGAGCATAAAGTATAAAGCAGGCATTGGTGAGAAATGCAGCTGGAGACGTGTTTCATTTAATTATCGCTGAATAGTAAGCCACTTCCAAAACGTAGTGACTTAGAACTATATTTTATCATTTCTCATAGTTCTGTAATCTGAGTTGAACTCAGCTTAGTGGTTCTTGTGTTCATGGAATATCTGTTGGGGTTGGAATACCCAAGAAAACTTCTTAATTCCCACGTTTGATGCCTCCAGCGGGGATAACTGCAATAGCTGGCTGGCTGGCATCTCTCTCTCTCTGTCTCTTTTCATATTGCCTCTACATACGAATAGCTTGGGCTTCTTCACAGCATGGTGATCTCAGGGTAGCTGGACTTCTTACATGGTAGATGGCTTCCAATTGAAAAGAAGAGGAAGTTACCAGTGCATTTTAGGTCTGGGCTGAGAACTATCAGAACATCACTCCCATTGCACTCTGTTGATCAAAGCAAGTCACAAAGCCTGACCTGAGTCAAGGCAGAGGAAATAGCTTCTATTTCTCAATAGGAGGACCAATATGCACACATAGGGAGAGATGAATCAACAGTGGACATCTTTGGAGACTATCTACCACCGATTTTATAAGGGCACAGATGAAGGACACTCTTTTCTGCTTCAGTTAGGCTGATATGAACACCAGACCTAGGGCATTTACCTTGCTTCATATTTCGAATCTGAAAGGAGAATGCCTCTCAGGCTGCCGTGACTCATCAGAGTAAAACAGAGTAGTGTGATTAGGCAGAGGTAGGGCTGCGGTGTGGCTTCTCTGCTGAACCCCCTCCAGTTTTCATGTGGCACGAACTGGACTCAGAGGCTCCCATATGTCACGAGAGATGGTTGAGATAAGAGTTAGAGAGGCTACCTGGGGCCCTCAGTGGTGAAGGGGAGGCAAGCTCATAGTAAAGACTCAGGCGACCTCTCAGGCCGGATGCTAGATGGTATATTGGCAGAAACCCTTTAGAGCCAGGGCCAAGGGAAGCTGAGCTATGGCTGAGTCTACCTGGGGAAATCTCTGAACCCTGGCAAAGCTGAGAGATCAGACAAGAAATTACCAGCCACCCTGCAGCAGAGATTAGTGAGGATCTAGAGAACATAGTATGAACTCCAGTGCCTCATGGCTGACTCCAGTGCACTGGCGGACTCTGGTGCTGCCTTTTGTCACCCAGACAAAAGACAATACCCCTCCTACTCAAGGAATTACCCTGCCGCCATCTTGGAGCACAGCAAGAGGAAGATGTAACGCCCTGAGAGGCTGGGAATGCACCTGAAGTGATGGCTGCTTTTACTGTCTTCATAGCATTTCCTGGACTGCAGGAAAATTTACCCAGCAAGAGAGGCTCATAAGGAAGAATAGATACATTATAATGAAATAAAGAAGCCATGTTACATGAAATTACAAAGAAAGAATAGGAGTAATGACAAATTCAGGACTGCGGTTACCTCTATGGGAAAGGAAGGGGATGGGGGAGTCCACAGGGAGCTTCAACTGTTTTGCTAAGGCTTTATTTATAAAGTTAGGAAATGGGTACGTGTATGTTGTTATATTCTGTATGCCTTTTTGTGAGTTTTAAATAGTTCAAAATGTAACTTTTTAAAGGGCTACACTTCTGAACAGATCTGTGAGCCCCAGTGCCAAGTTTAGGTCTTGAACAGATTGTATGGGAGTGGGGACATAGAAAGAAGCTTGAAACAGGACTCAGACCTACTTGTTAGAAAAATCAACCTGGCTGGACTTGAGGAGGACAAGATAGAGTCAAGGGAGGCAGTGAGGGGATCGTCACACCAATGCAGTGAGAGGGGACGGTAGCCGGATCTCCCCAGAGGTGGTTGGGGTGGCTTCGAAAGTCAAATTGGTGGACTTAGTGATTAACAAAATGTGGGGTGGTGTGAGCAAGGTTTGTGGTTGACTGGATGGATGAGTCCCCTACCCCAGATTGACTAAGGTAAGAGAATATACCCAAGTGGAGGGTGTATTTTCGTGCAGACATGAAGCGTTCAGTTAGGACAGATTGGTTTGGAGGTACCTGTGGGACATGCTGGTAGAGATGCCTGGACAGAGGGTGGATGCATGGGTCTGAACTCCAGGGAAGAGATCTTGGAGATTCCAGCACTGATGCAAATTGAAGTTGTAGAAGTGGGTGAGATGCTCCAAGGGAGAGCAAGTAGGGGGCCAGAAATGAAGATTCAGAGAAGTCTGGGGCACAGCACCCTCCTTGGCCTGAGCAAGGGGAGCCTACAGCCATTCTGGCTCTGCAGACACCCCCTTGCCATCCTCTCTGGAGCCCCAACCTTGGTAAGCAGAAGAACTACCACCCACCATCATTCCCTCTGGCCTGCCTCTGTGGGGAGCAATGCATTCGCTGGACTCCTCCCTCCCTGCCCTTGTGCATTTTGCTCTCTATTTGCTGTCCAGGTTTGCCTGCCTGTGAGCTTGCTTTCCTTTCCCTCCAGAAACACTAAAAGGGGCAGAGAGACCGCCTACCATCCCCCACCACCCACCATAGGAGCATGAAACGATGAGAGCTGCTGAGGTGCAGCCTGGAGACCCCTTGGGTGCCTTGGCGTCTGTCTGCTCCCTCAGCTGCTGGGTGCTCAGCCCCCTGCTAGACCCAGGCCTTTCAGAACTGATGGCCTTGTTCCGCTTGTTCTCCAGACACTGTTTAGGTAATGCACATTCTTGTGACCCTGCCACAATGCCTTAGACTTGAACTTCTGAACACTGGGCTCTGTGGAAACCTCTCAGCCCTGAGTAGCTGGCACTTTATTGGTGTTTCTCTCCCCTCTTTTGAAGAAGGAATTTAATGCTTTTCTTTTTTCAGGATGGATTTGTTGCCAATAACCGGAACATGCAGAAGCTGCTCAGAGCAGTTTTGGTTGGTAGCAAGGTTTGAGGATGTGGAAGTGAGGGGGGCTGCAGCCTGGCCAGCCCGTTTGCATGAGTCCTCACCTCCTTTTTATTGTTATTGTTGTTGTCATAAATGCAAGACAGCCTTAGCCTTTGTTTGTCCCTGTTGACAACTTGGGTATCCTCTCTTCCACCCACACTCTGTCTCCTTGAACTGGAAATCTCTCTTTTTCTTAAAATTTGGATTCTCATGTGAAGTTCAGAATCTGAATTAGACAGAGGCTGCTCTGAGCTCTAGGACAAATAAAAGGGGGGAGGTTTCCTGCCCTAATTTGTAATTAAGGGAATTTGGGAAAAGCCAAAGCAACAAATGTTGTTTCAGAAATATCAATCTCTCAAAACATTTCTCCAAAATTGAAATATATTTCAATTATGGAGTGAAAATGTATCCATGGGAATGATAGAGAGTTTAGTTTGCCTAAAAATAACTCTGTAGTCAAGGGTAATACGGCTATGTAATAAGTTAATCAAGAAAGGACATTTGGAAATTTTTCATATAGAAAGCCCTTCAAGGAATCACTCCAAATTGTCACAGTATCTACTCTGAGATCTTCCAGTTGCTTTCAGGGTGATTTACTTACCAGCACTTTGGAACTTACTAGTATAAACTGTAGCCTTCTGGCATAAAATTTATGCCAAAAAGAATAGGTGTGTACAAAGAGGCAATCTGCATTCTCATGATGTATCATTCCACCTGATAACTGGGCTTTCATAAAACTGTGCAGGAGATACAGACAGGTCCATTGGTTCATTCCTCTGCCTCCAGCCCTTGAACACAAGCCAACTCAGACAGCAGGGCAGCCATTCCCTTCCCAGGACTCCTCTGGAAACCTGCTCACTGCTTCAGTTTTGGTTGCCTTATCTTGAGCATCTGATATTTATTGATGTACCTTCTAGCTCTGATAACCACTCCTATGGTCCCCCCATGGCCACCATGCTTACTCTGGGATTGCCCTTGTGGGATGGTAACCCTGCCCAAGGCCCTCCTTCTGTCCTTATTCTGGGCCAGATGTTAACAGCTAGCCAATGGGATCAATACACTGGGGAAGGAGGGTGTTTTGGGAGTCTGGGAGTTGCATTTTCTAGTTAACATATTTGCATTTTAGTAGGGGTCTCCTGGGGCAGGGAATGTTAATTTAAAGAAAATTCCAGGCATTGAAACAAGCTGATGTGTGTGTGTGTGTGTGTGTGTGTGTGCGTGTGTGGTGTGTGGTGGAAGAAGAACAGAATAAGAAGGAGGCCAACAAAGAGGAAGAGGAGGAAAAGGAAGAAGAGAAGGAGGATGGAGAAGGGGAAAGGGAAGAGGAAGAAGACAGTGGCCACCATCTATCAATTCAGAAAAAGAGCATAGAGAACACCCATTGTTCCTTCCATTCAGAGATGACCACTGCTAATACCTTGTATATATCCCGCCAAGCACCTAGTGTCATAGATATAAATGAACTTCCTTATCTCTAGCAGTCAAATTGAGACAATTTTATAAACTTAAAAGAAAATTGTGCACAATTTCTGTATGTACCATTTAGTAACACTTACATTCCTTGTTCCAGTAGCTCCACTTCTAGGAATCTATCCTAAGGAGAAATCTAGATTAATAAAAACAACCTTAGCCATTATATACTGAAGGTTGATTGTGTACCAAGGGTCTTACACACATTGGCTCATTTAATTCTTACACCAACTCTACCAAGCAGATAACACCATCTCTCACCTGAGACTGGAGAAGTTAAGGACCTTGTCCAGGGACCTTAGCAGGGACCTCTACTAGCAGGTTAGTCTGGAACTGGAACTCAGTGTGCAGCAGGTACCCCAGGATAAGGCATCATCCATCTGGACCCTCTTAGAAGTCAGTGAACCCCCTTGTCCCAAGTTTCCTGTCCTCTACATATGCTCCAAAGGCCCTGGGGTAGGGGAGGAATGTGACCCAAAGTCTTGCCCTCACATCCAGTGCTGAGCAGCAGCAGGTAGCAGTGCCTGCTGGGCCTCCCACCTGCTTAATTTCCCCTTCCATGAAGCTTTCCATCATCTGTTAGACCAATCTTGTCTTTCTTTTATTTGTATTTATTTATTTAGAGACAGAGTCTCACTCTATCATCCAGGCTGGAGGGCAGTGGTCCGATCTTGGCTCACTGCAACCTCTACCTCCCGGGTTCAAGCGATTCTTCTGCCTCAGCCTCCAGAGTAGCCAGGATTACAGGTGTGCACCACCACATCTGGCTAATTTTTGTATTTTTAGTAGAGACGAGGTTTCACCATGTTGGCCAAGCAGGTCTCGAGCTCCCGTCCTCAAGGGATCCGTGGCCTCCCGAAGATTCCAGGCACGAGCCACCATGCCTGGCCCAATCTCGTCTCTCTTTTCCGTGTGCTCATGCAGTGCTTCAGGGCTGCCTCAGTCTAGCAGAAAATACTCTACTGCCTCTCCACTAGTCACAGGCTTGACGGTCTTAATCAGAATTATCTGGGGAAGTGGGGAAAGTGCAGATCTACTGAAT
Organism: Colobus angolensis palliatus; assembly: GCF_000951035.1. NCBI lineage: Eukaryota > Metazoa > Chordata > Mammalia > Primates > Cercopithecidae > Colobus > Colobus angolensis. Next base: position 1,610,242 of record NW_012117688.1, on the reverse strand, counting down.
CAGATTCTCAGGTTCAGATTTTCTTGTAGCACACTCACATGGGAGAGAAACTTCGCTGGCACACATCTCCTCAGAGCAGGGACCTGGTCTCATTGCTCTTCCTGTTTCCCATAGCTCTTAGCACCGTGACGCCCAGCAGCCAGTGTCTGGTGAGTGTACAGAGATATTTCCTAGGAAGAAAATGAGAGTAAGGAGAGTGTAAAGGTGGGGTTAAGAGTGTGGAACAACTGAAGAGGATATAATTTGAGAGAAGAGCGGTGAGATGGGAAACCTCAGGGCTGATCCACAGTGCCCACCCTTGGGGTTCCTTTGAGTGCTAGGATAGATACTCAGTCGATATCTCTTCTCCTCCTTTTCTCTATAGACACATACTTTAGTCCCAGAATTTTTTTTTGAAATCTAAACTTTTGGTGCCAAAATGAGTAATTGTGCATAAAGTGGGTCACAAGGAAGTGATAACGAATGCACAGACTATTTTAACTGCTGAATCAGAAATCGCTCTGCTACGTTATGAAATATGCAGGAAGGAAAATAAGCAGATGATAGAAGTGGAAGGAATCCTAAAATAATATTTTCACAAACAAATTCTGACCCAACACAGGCTTTGGTGGGGGCGGAGGGGTGGCGGGAAGCTTCCATGCTACACATTCCTGAGAGTTGAAGAATTGGAATAAAATTGCCAAAGTAGAAATCTTTCCAAATGACGTAGGATCTCCTGAGGCACAAAGCCACCCAAACCCGCAGCCCGAAAGGCTTCTGCCATTTCATGGGGGGGTCTTGGTCACCCCGCTACACAGCATGGGCAGGTTGGGATTAAAGAAAGCAAAGACAAAACAAAACCCACAAACAAAATTTAAAAACCATTCTACTTTTTCTTCCTAACACAAACAAACAAAACCCACTTTTTTGGTTTCATTTGTTTCATGGATTTTTAAAAATTGTGCTAAAACATATGTAACATAAGTTACCATTTTAGCTTTTTTTTTTTTTTTTTTTTCGAGACAGAGTCTCACTCTGTTGCTCAGGCTGGAGCGTAGTGGCGCGATCTAGGCTCACTGCAACCTCTGTCTCCCAGGGTTCAAGAGGTTCTTGTGCCTCAGCCTTCCAAGTAGCTGGGGTTACAGGCACCCGCCACCACACCCAGCTAATTTTTGTATTTTTAGTAGAGATGGGGTTTTGCCATGTTGGCCAGGCTGATCTTGAACTCCCAACCTCAGGTGATCTGCCCGCTTCACTGCCACTGTGTCTGGCCCATTTTAGGTTTTTTATCTTTTTTTTGGAGACGAAGTCTTGCTCTGTAGCCCAGGCTGGAGTGCAGTGGCACAACCTCACCTCACTGCAACCCCTGCTTCCTGGGTTCAAGAGATTCTCCTGCCTCAGCCTCCTTAGCAGCTGGGACTACAGGCACCTGCCACCACAGCTGGCTAATTTTTTGTATTTTTAGTAGAGACAGAGTTTTACCATATTGGCCAGGCTGGTCTCGAATTCCTGTCCTCGTGATCTGCCTGCCTTGGCCTCCCAAAGTACTGGGATTACAGGCATGAGCCACCATGCCCAGCCAGCCATTTTTAAGTGTACAATTCAGTGGCCTTAAGTACATTCACAATTCATTTAATATTATGCAACTGTCACCATTATGTATTTCTAGGACTTTTTGCATCATCCCAAACAGAAACTCCGTACCCAATAAGCAATAAGTCCCTATTCTCTCATGCCCCAGCTCCTGGTAACCACCAATCTACTCTCTGCCTCTATGAATTTGCCTGCTCTAGATACCTCATATAAATTGAATTACACAGTATTTGTCCTTTTGTACCAGCTCACTCCTTCCCTCCTTCCCTCCCGCCCTTCCTTCCTTCCTTCCCTTTTCCTCTCTTTCTCTTTTTCTTTCCTTGTTTTGATGGAGTCTCACGCTGTCACCCAGGCTGGAGTGCAATGGCGCTATCCTGGCTCACTGCAACCTCTGCCTCCCAGGTTCAAGCAATTCTTCTGCCTCAGCCTCCTGCAGAGCTGGGATTACAGGCACATGCCACCACACCAGGCTAATTTTATGTATTTTTAGTAGATAGATACGGGGTTCCACTGTGTTAGCCAGGATGGTCTTGATCCCTGGACCTTGTGATCTGCCTGCCTCGGCCTCCCGAAGTGTTGGGAGCCACCGCGCCTGGGCTTTTTTTTTTTTTCCAGACCTATTTAGTATCCAAGTACCACACTTATTTCACTTAGCATGACGTTTTCAAGGTTCATTTGTGTTGTAGCATGTATCAGAAGTTATTCCTCTTTATGGTTGAATCATATCCCATTGTATGTACATGCTACATTTTGTGTGTCCACTCATCTGTTGGTGGGTAAATTGTTTTCATCTTTGGCTATTGGGAATAATTCTGCTATGAACACTCATGTACCAGTATCTGCTTGAGTCCCTGTTTTCAGTTCTTTTGAGTATACACTTAGGAGTGGAATTGCTGAATCATGTGTTCTGAGAAGCCACAGACTGTTTTCCATAGCATCTGCACCATTTCACATTCCCACCATCAATGCACAAGTATTCCAATACTTCCACATCCTCACTCACACTTGTTATTTTTCTTTAAAAAAAATAAATAAATAACAGACATCCTATTGGATGTGAAATGATATCTCATTGTGGTTTTGATAGACTTGTAAGCAGAAATCATACCAAGGACACATATTACAGGTAATTCACATAGCTTAGGTATTTCAACAAAAACTAGGAATCAACATGTACTGAAGATATACTAAGGATGTTTATAATTTATCTTATTTTGCACACTATCTTCTTGTTTATCTTATTTTTGATGTGAAGATCTAAACTGACCTCTTATATTCTCATTTTATGTATTAGTTAATTTTTCTTCTAGATATATGTTTCAGTTTATCCAATGTTCTAAAAATGGTGTATAAGACATTCAAAAAATTTTAATCTGTGATGACAATTGTCATTACTTCTGTTATCCTATTGAAACAGCCTCTGGAGATGAGTTAGTTCTTTTAATTTCTTTTCTTTTCTTTCTTTCTTTTTTTTTTTTTTTTGAGACAGAATCTCACTCTGTCGCCCAGACTGGAGTACAGTGGCATGATCTTGGCTCACTACAATCTCTGCCTCCTGGGTTCAAGCGATTCTCCTGCCTTAGTCTCCTGTGTTGCTGGGATTACAGGCGTGTGCTACTACGCCCAGCTAATTTTTTGTATATTTAGTAGAGACAGGGTTTCACCATGTTGGCCAGGCTTGTCTCGAATTCCTGACTTCAAGTGATCCATCTGCCTTGGTCTCCCAAAGTGCTGGGGTTACAGGCGTGAGCCACCGCGCCCGGTCCCTTTTAATTTCATTATTAAGTTATGTAGTGTTTTCCAGTTAACAGAACAAAAATGAAAAGAGAAGTTATTTCCTTGAGGTTGAGCTGTGGTCTTTTCTTAAGACAATTATTATAGTCAAGTGACAGACCTGATGTATTGAAATATTTTCTGTTAAATGTTACCTTTCTTTGAATGCAACCAACACATTTGAAAAGAGAGACCTTTCGTGAACACCTGGTCAACAAATACTTGAGGGCCAACTATGAGCCAGTCATTGTTCTGGGTACTGGACACACACTGGTGACTAAACAAGTCTCATGGTATGTGGTAGAAGTTTCCAGAAATGGGATAGTCCTATTCTTATTGCCTTTTTTATGAATATCCTAAGGGTTAACTTTGAAGAATTCTCAGATAAATTTTGCTCAAGATTAAATTATACTTATTGAACTGATTTTTACCCTCCCCCCATTTTTCCCAAAAGGATGTGAATTAGCTTACAAGGGATACATATAGCAATGTTAATACACAGGTAAAATCAGGATCAAAAAGAAAGGAAGGTAGCAATATATTAGACCTAAGTTGTATACATTTAACACAATTACTATTATGTAGTTACTATGATACCATTTGATACACACTCTAGGGATGCATTTGATTGGGAAAAAAAAATTAACATTGACTTAAACAAGTAGGGGCTCATTTATATCCTATGACAAGAATCCTGAAATTGTGCAATTCAGGGCTGGTACAGTAACTCTCTATCAGGAACCCAGGTACTGTTTCCTTTTGCTCTGCCATACTTAGCAGGCAGGCCTTTGTCCTCATGCTGTCGCCTCATGGTTCCACAATGGTTGCTGCACTTTGAGGCAGGAAGGAAGGAGAAGGGCAAAGCAGCGAAGGCTTTCTCCTGCCTTACCTTTTTTTTTTGTTTTTTTTTCCAGACAGAGTCTCTGTCATTCGTGCTGGAGTGCAGTGGTGGTATCATGTCTCACTGCAGCCTCAACCTCCCAGGCTCAAGTGAGCCTCCCACTTCAGCCTCCTGAGTAGCTGGAACTACAGGAGCATGCCACCGTGCCTGACTAATTTTTATATATGTTGTGGAGATAGGGTCTCACTATGTTGCCCACACAGGTCTTGAACTTCTAGGCTCAAGCCATCCTCCCACCTCAGTCTCCTCAAGTACTGGGATTACAGGAGTGAGTCATGAGTCACCACACCTGGGCTTTACTTTTTTTTAATCTGGAAGAAATAGCCTGTCAAGAACTATGAAGGGTCTGAGACTTTTTTATTTTAATTCGACTGTTTGCATTGCTGTAAAAAGCCTCTCCTCCCTTTTTTTTTTTTTTTTTTTTTTTTTTGTAGAGATGGGGTTTCCTCATGTTGCCCAGGCTGGTCTCAAACTCCTGAGCTCAAGTGATCCCTGCCTTGGCCTCCCCAAGTGCTAGGATTACAGGCGTGAGCCACTGTGCCTGGTCTGGGTCTGAGTTGTTTTTGTTTGTTTGTTTGTTTGTTTGATATGGAGTCTCGCTCTGTTGCCAGGCTGGAGTGCAGTGGCACAATCTTGGCTCACTGCAACCTCTGCCCCCTGGGTTCAAGCGATTTTCATAACTCAGCCTCCCGAATAGCTGGGATTACAGGCATGCGCCACCACACCCAGCTAATTTTTGTATTTTTAGTAGAGATGGGGTTTCACCACATTGGCCAGGATGATCTTGATCTCCTGACCTCGTGATCCGCCTGCCTCAGCCTCCCAGAGAGCTGGGATTACAGGCTTGAGCCACTGCGCCTGGCCTAGGGTCTGAGATTTTATCCTACTTATAACTAAGTTAGCCTGTTATGATTTCATGGATGCGGGCAAAAGACATGAGACTCTGGGGTCAGAGACAATGAACTTTATTATGCACAACACAGCAGGCAGTATAAGCAGTATAAGCATCAGCATAGTAGCAGTGTCCTCAAGTCCCCCAGGGGCAATACAGAAAGTCCCACGCGAATGCCAGCACATGCAGTGAGTTCTTTACATAGGAGTGGAACCCTGAGCTTAGGGACCCCAGATTTTATATAACGGGCAGTAGGCAGGCCTGCCCTTTGCTCCGGAGGGAAACATTATCTATGTTTTCTTTTTTTTCTTTTTCTTTTTTTTTTTTTTGAGACGGAGTCTTGCTCTGTCGCCCTGGCTGGAGTGCAGTGGCCGGATCTCAGCTCACTGCAAGCTCCGCCTCCCGGGTTTACGCCATTCTCCTGCCTCAGCCTCCCGAGTAGCTGGGACTACAGGCGCCCGCCACCTCGCCCAGCTAGTTTTTTGTATTTTTTAGTAGAGACGGGGTTTCACAGTGTTAGCCAGGATGGTCTCGATCTCCTGACCTCGTGATCCGCCCGTCTCGGCCTCCCAAAGTGCTGGGATTACAGGCTTGAGCCACCGCGCCCGGCTATTATCTATGTTTTCTAAGGTTCTAAGCAAGCTCCCCTTTTCTCTGGAGAAGCAGCTTCTCTATTTTCAAAGCATACATGCTATACCAACATCCTTGGAAAATATGATCAAATAAAAGGCAGCCAGTGTGTCTGCTTGCAAGATATACAGAAATGTGGCCGAGCATGGTGACTCAGGCCTATAATTCCAGCACTTTGGGAGGCCGAGGTGGGTGGATCACGAGGTCAGAAGATCGACACCATCCTGGCTAACACGGTGAAACCCCGTCTCTACTAAAAGTACAAAAAATTAGCCCGGTGTGGTAGCATGCGCCTGTAGTCCCAGCTACTCCGGAGGCTGAGGCAGGAGAATGGTGTGAACCCGGGAGGTGGAGCTTGCAGTGAGCTGAGATCACGCTACTGCACTCCAACCTGGGTAACAAAGTGAGACTCCGTCTCAAAAACAAAACAAAACAAAACAAATACAGAAATGTGTGAGAACATGGAGAAATGTCTCCCAACAATATCCTTCTCAGGGATTTCTGTCTCTGTATTACTGGCTGGGACTATAGCATATGGCCACCTCTCACTGCAAGGGAGGTTATGAAATGGAGTATTTTTGCTTGGGCACATTGCTGCTCTAAATAAAACTGTGGTTCTGTTAGTAAGGAGGGACAAGCAAAGGATGGAGTTTCGCGAGAGCAAGGCAAAAACCTTGCCCAAGGGTTTTTATCTAATGTGTGGCCAACATCTTTTTCTCATGGTACAATGAATATTATGGCACCTTATTTGCTGAGCCTTATAGAAATAATCTGTACAACTTAGACATAAGAGAATGTGAGCTTTTAGTCCCAATCAAGTATTGTTTTGCCAATTTCAAATAAGCGATTGGCAGTTTAGTGCAGAATTTTAATGTCATGGCTGCATAATATCTAAGTGTACAAGCCCATAATTCCTTAGAACTATTTTCATTTTTTAAAAATTCATATCAGTTATTTTTACAGACCATATTTTGGGGGTGAAAAATTGTTAACAATTCTCTTAATTCAAGAAAAGTTCTGTGTCATGAATTTCCCCCAGTCTTTGAGTATGTATAGCTTAAAGAACATGTTCTACTTTGTGAACAGATAGGTGTTTGGTAAGAGGTTTATAAATATACTTTTTCTGGTTTCATTTATTTTAAGAGAATTTTTTTTCACCTCATGACAGTCATTTGGGGCTGACAATGTTACCATGGTAACCATGTTCCAAAATTCTGGTTGCTAGTGAATATTGATCCTTAGCACTTCAACACCCTTCACTACAATGTTCGCCTCTCCATGTGAAGGAGGCTCTGTTCAGAGAGCACGCTGAGGTCAAGGAGTCCTGGCCCGGTGGTGGCTAGGTACTCCAGAATAAATCTGCAGAATTTTCCTCCCAGGAACCCCACCACCTAAAGATCCCATGGAGAATCTGACTCAACCCACAACATTCTGGCTTACATTTTCACTGAAACAGATAGGAGCAAAACTTCTTTGTTTCCTTTTCAGCTGCATCGCGAGAGCTCAGAAGCTCAGTCAATGCAGCACAGAAGGCACTGAGGGAAAATTTCAGATGAGAATGGACGTATCCTCTCCAGAGGCAAAGAAGCTTGCAAATTACTTTTTGAAGGCCTCGCTATATAATTTTGAGGTTAAAAATGCTTTCCTCCTGGGAAGGAAAGATTTTAATCTGGGTTGTATGCTGGAATTTAATGATTGATCCAAATCAGAGTCCAGGGGCCTCCTGGGAGTGATGATTGTCCGGGGTACAGTGGGGCAACTGCAGATGGAGCTTGCCCCTCTTCTCCATAAATGGGGAAAAGCCTCTTGCCTTCAGTGAGGTTTTGTGCATAAGAAAGGGGAGGCTTCTTAGAGACAGCAGCTTTGAACACTTAATTCTCCTTGCCAAGAACTAATGGACTGTCTTCAATGTGCATGAAAATGCATCTGCACAGTGACCAGAGAAGCCAAAATGAGGCCTCTACAGACCTAATTTGGCATCAATTTATCTCCATATGAGAAAGTCTGGATGTACTTACTTTACTCTCTGCTGTAACCAAGAAAAAAACAAACAAAAACCCTGCAAAGGTTCACTGAGACAACAGTCGGTCACAAAAAAGGAATTTGAACCAAGATAACGTAGTTACATTTTATCCACATGTTCCTGAAGCCAGTGTGCTAATAGTTAACAAATGCTATTTAGCCCTTCACCACTAGATTAACATTTAACCAAATCAGCATAGACTTTGTGTGACTAAAAGAATCTACACACACACACACACACACACACACACACGTCTTTTTTTTTTTTTTTTAAAGACGGAATCTTGCTCTGTTGCTCAGGCTGCAGTGCAGTGGCACAATCTCGGCTCACTGCAACCTCCATCTCCCAGGTTCAAGTAATTCTACTGCCACAGCCTTCTGAGTAACTGGGAATACAGGTGTGTGCCACCATGCCCGGTTAATTTTTGTATTTTTTAGTAGAGACGGGGTTTCACCAAGTTGGCCAGGCTGGTCTCAGAACTCCTGGACCTCAAGTGATCTGCCCACCTAGGCCTCCCAAAGTGCTAGGATTACAGGCATGAGCCACCACATCTGGCCACAGATATCTTTTGATATATCAAGAACTATGGACAGAATTAAAGAATTCCAGACCAATTAAAGAATTCCAAGTGAGACAATTCATTTTCTTAGGATTTTGGTCCTGTGTTTGGAGAGGCAAATGTGGGTTTTAGTGAAACGTAAATCCAGGGAGAAAGTACAGTAGAAGAAACTGCTCACCTGCCCTTGTAGTCATAGCTAACTTTTATGGAGCTCTATCAGCTAGGCAGTATTTACTTATCAGTTCCAGGAGGTGAGTGCTGTTATAATCTCCATTTTCCAATTGTGACAACAGACACACAGAGAAGTTAAGTGACTTGCCCAACATCACACAGCTAGTTTTATAGGACCATGCTCTTTCTATAAGTTGTTACACATGGTCCCCCTAGCTTTATGGCTCACGATCCTCTGTGCAGAATGCTATTGTGGAAAGCAGGGAGAAAATCAAACTGTGGTATACTGGGAGGGAAAAAACAAAGGAAAGCTCTTAAGGTGACAACAAGGACAATGTCTCCAAGGACAGTGCAATTTCTCATCAGTGAGGTACTGGTCAGGCTCCCCAGCCTCAGAGGCCCATCAAGGGTTTCTTCGCTGCCAGAGTCATGCTGTTCAACTGCCCGTAGGGGTGCTTCAGCCCTGGAAAGGAGCCCAGGCAGTAGGGCTGCCAGAGACCTGGCTGGTCTACCCAAAGACAAAGGAGGATGCCATTCCTCTGTAAGTTCTCTTTCAAATGACCTTTCTGAGATAGATCCTGTCTGCTTTAGTGTCTGCCCTCCTCAATATATCCTCTCCAGCTCCAAAAAGACACATCCCTTGATATCCATCCAGTTCTCCCAGTGGCCTTGGATGCTTGTGACTGTGCTTTCCAGGGGAATGGAGTCATTCCTAGTGCTGAGTTTCTTGAAGGATCTTATCAGAGTGAATGTGGTGTGACGTTTGGGTACAGATTGGCTTATCAGCAAAATGCACCTTTTAAAATTCATGCTGCCTGTTTTCCCTGGAAAATAAGGCTCTGTTTAATCCAAATAATCTATGGAGAATGTTCAGAACTATGATGTTACTGTCTGTTGTTGGAGATTGAAAAGCAGAGAGGAAATATGCTAATACCTCCCTTTGGAATTTCTTCACCTGCCCTCTCAATACAGTAAAGGTCTCTTAAGTCTCAAACCTTTGCACCATTTATCATTAGGCCATTAAGATAATGAATGCCTGTGACCCTAAAATGTGCATTATCACAATCATTTGGTTTAAAAATACATGAGTATCTCTAATAAAAGGGATGATTATACAAATTTTTAAAAACTTTAAAAATCCAATGGCAAGTCCTCTTGGTTAAGCCCATAATATCAGGTCTCATAATTTTATGTTTTATTTATTTATTTATTTATTTGAGATAGAGTCTTGCTCTGTCACCCAGGCTGAAGTGCAGTGGTGTGATTTTGGCTCACTGCTACCTCCACCTCCTGGGTTCAAGTGATTCTCCTGCCTCAGCCTCCTGATTAGCTGGGATTACAGGTGTGTGCCATCACACCAGGCTAATTTTTTGTATTTTTAGTAGAGACAGTGTTTCACCATGTTAGCCAGGCTGGCCTTGAACTCCTGACCTCAAGTGATCTGCCTGCCTTGGCCTCCCAAAATGCTGTGATTACAGGCATGAGCCACTGTGCCTGGCGAG
>NW_012117688.1:1585941-1600169 GCF_000951035.1 Colobus angolensis palliatus | reverse complement strand
AGGCTGGCCTTGAACTCCTGACCTCAAGTGATCTGCCTGCCTTGGCCTCCCAAAATGCTGTGATTACAGGCATGAGCCACTGTGCCTGGCGAGGTTTAGTTTTAAACCAGTGATTTAAAGTATAATTTAGTTGTTCCTCTGAAGATTATAACTTAAAAAAAAATAACATTTGGAGATAATTGTTCACATTTGCCTGAGGATGTTTCCATTTGAAAATGCATAATAGAGTGTAAAATTATGATTTATAATAGCTTTCAGTTTATAATTAAAATAAAAATGGGAACATTCAAATAAATGAAATAACTAGATATTTCTAAAAGGTATTCTTTATATGAAGATTCAAGGTAACATGTTTTTGTTAGCATTCTTCGACATTGATTTGATTTTTCTTTTCTGCTTTTGTGCAAGTGAGGTGGGGAGGAACAGATGTTTTGCCTCTAGTGAGACAATAATTTGCTTCATTACTATTGTTTGATTTTGCCTTGTTTGTGCCTGTGAATTACTAACAGAGGCTTGCAGCACTATCTGTGGGGCCTGAAATGTACAATAAGGGGCCAGAAGGCCTTGAGAGAGCTGAGAAAGAAATCATCACCCTAGCCTCACCCAGTCGCCTGTCTCCAGGCAAAATAATCCCCTGTCCTTCATGATTCAGAGAAGCCCAGCCCCACTCAGCTGCTGTTGCCAGCCAACCATAGTTCTTGTTACCCTGGGCCACAAGTGCTTTATCCACCGATTGAGAAAGTTAATGCCAGAGGGAAGTGAGAAACTAACTACGGAAGAGTGGACCCATGTTGCAAAAAACATAGTTTTAGGGAAAGACTTGTGAGCAAAGATGGGTGAGTATGAATGGGGTCTGGCTGGAATATGGCAGAGAAGAAATTCAACTATGCAATGAGATAAATCAAAGCAAAGATGCTAATGAGACTGATGTGGTCATTAAAAAAACATAAAAACAAAAACAAACAAACAAAAAACAAAACAACAGGCTCTTAGTGAATACTTCTAACTGAAAAAAATCCGAAGATGCTGGTCAAAGGATCCTCAGGAGGGAAAAAATCCGGCTTTCCTTGTTAAGGGCCTGTGGAGAGAGTAATTGCAGCTTGAATCATGGGATCTCCTTGGAGACGCAGGCATTAAGCATCAGATCTGAACACAGAAGCTGGACCAGTTTGTTAAGCAGGGTGGGGCAGAGGCTGCTAGTTGCCTATCCAGTATCCAGTCTCCTCTTTTTCCTTAGTCACATAACCCAGATTTTAATCTGGGTGGCAATATGCTCAGCTGAAAGACTACACTTGGAAGCCACATTTGCAGCCTGAGGGCCAGTGAGATATAAGCAGAAGTTGTTGGGTAGGTAGTCTTCTGTGGACTCCTAAAGAGGTATAGACTACTGACACACTCTTTTTTCTCCTTCTCCTTTCCTCCCATGCCTTTCTGGAACAGGGAGATTAATGTGATGATTGGAGCTCTAGCTGCCACATTGGACCAGGAAGTTATCTGGGTTTTTTTTTTTTTAATTAATTTTTAGTTTTACTTCAATCGTTTTTGGGGTACAGGTGGTTTTTGATTACATGGATAGGTTCTTTAGTGGTGATTTCTGAGATTTTAGTGCACCTGTCAACCGAGCAGTGTACACTGTACCCGATATGTAGTCTCTCATCCCTCACCCCCTCCCACCTTCCCCCACACCGAGTCCTCAAAGTCCATATGTCATTCTTATACCTTTGCATCCTCATAGCTTATGACATGATCTTGAAGATGAAAACCGTATACTAAGGATAGCAGGACGAAAAGATAGAACTTTGATGATGCTGTAGCTCCCATACCAGCCAGACTCCAGCCTCCTTTTATATGAGAGAGAAATAAGCTTCTATTTTGTTGAAAACACTCTTACTTCTTCATTCACCCAGGACATCACAAGCTTAGGGATCTTGGAAAGGCTTTGACAGAGGAGTGAAAAACTGGCGTGTTTTGGTTTGTTTATTTGTTTCAGTTAAATAAACTGTAAGATAAAGGTGATTTAAAATGACAAAATACAGTTTCTGAGCTCAGTCATAAAAAGGAATCAAGGGATTATGTAATTGCATTATGTGTTTATTTGGTCTAAACAAAAAACAACTTTATTCTCTCATGTAAGGGAGAAGTGCAGAGGTCACGTGGGCTTCAGGTAAGGCCTCATGTACAGCTGGTGGAGTCAATGAAGACCCAGTGTCTTTCTGTCTCTTCTTAGTCTACCATGGTGGTGGCTTTATTCTTGAGCTGTCTTGCCGGATGATCACAAGATGGCTGCCAGACACCACCTGAGTTATGGATGTCCTCATTCACGTTTCCTCAGAGAAAGGAAACTTCTTTCCCAGAAGCCCCTGGCAAAGTCACCTTGCATTGGCCTGCTTTGGGTCACTATCCCTAAGCCAATCTCTGGGGCTAGGATGATGGGGGTCACTGGTTGGCTTAAACCTCCCAAGGTCTACCCAGAGAATTGTGACTATGTGAATCCCTGCCAATAGCATGGCTGGGAAGTATGGGACCCTGTTAGGAAAGAGAAAAGACGAAAAATGCCTGTGGGGAGGCCACACTATGCTCTATGTTTTTCCTGGTCATCCTCACCAGGTAATGTTATTTAAAGGACTTTAATTTTTTAAAAGGCAAATTGCTCCCAAAAGGTCAATTGCTCTCAAATTTCATTTTCAGTAGCCTGAAATCCAGTATTAGGCTTACTGGTTTGCGGTAAGGCGTGGGATTTCCTGAAAAACATTTGCTTCACTCATTCAACTTACCTCATTCATTAATTCCTCAGTAGACATTTCTTGGGAGCTGGTTGTATGTCGTACACTCTGCAGGTCTTGCCTGAGAGGATAAACACATCATAAGCCATTAGGATCGGTGGCACTAGCACATGGGGCACTCATACTCTCCATGAAGGTCAGGAAGCAAGTAGGAGGGCACGGGAAATAGGACAGGTAAATTTTGATCGTGAGGAGGGAAGAGGCCTAGGAGTTGGGCATAGGGTGACGCCCAGAGAGACTGTACCTGCATGAGTCCCTCAGCGAGGACCGGGGGTGGGCTCTTGGTTCTTTGAACCTCAGAAAGGGAGACTGTTGTGAGGGCTGCATTTGGGGACTTGAAGCGGTGCCTGTTTTGCCGTCTTACCAGGGCAGGCTTTGTAATTGGGGTTTCCGGTCCCCCAGTTAGGAAGTCTCTGGGGGAAAGATGACTAGAGTCTGTGGTTCTTGATTTGGGCTTTGAGAGGATTTGGGGGTCAGATGCTAGGAAATGAGAGTGAAATCTCCGAAACTTCCAGGAAGAATCTTCCCCAGTCCAGCTTGTCTGCTGCTCTCCTGACGCTGGAACAGCTTCTCGGGAGTTTTCCATTTTTCATGGCACATTTCTTTCTCCTGCAAGCATAAGAGAATAAGAGCTTCATAACCCAAATAGTTCACAGCATGGTATTCGCCTCTATTTAAAATCATCTCCCACTGGGTTCAATTAACAATGTACATGTCAAATTATGTCACACCCATTACTTGCTCTAATTTGGTCAGGCTGGGTCAGGCAGTCCCTGAACTGAGGGAGCTGTTAGCCTCCCAGCAGAGAGTCACGGCTGCTGTGCCTACACTGCCCTTGGCCTTGGCTGTGTCAGGGCAGAACACTGTACTGGGAAAGTACCAGGCAGTGCTGCAGGAAAGGTCAAGTTCGTGACTACGGTGACCAGTCATCAACCCCTTTACTGGAACTTTGCTTCTAGAGATGACTATGTGGGTTGAATCGTGGCTCTGTCATTTAGCAGCTGTGTGATCTTGGGCACGTTAACTTTTCTGAGCCTCATTTTCCACATCTGTAAAATGAGACTATTATAACACTTCACTTATATTTATACTTTTAATTATATTGATATTTATTTCACTAGGGTTGTGGTGAGGATTAAATGCCATAATGCATGTAAAGTGTTTCCCATAATGCCTGGCACTTAGCAATAACTCAATACCAGTTATTTGGTATTTAGTAATACCAGTTTATATAGTATTTATAATTTTTAAAAAATCTTGGCCGGGCACGGTGGCTCACGCCTGTAATCCCAGCACTTTGGGAGGCCAAAGTGGGCGAATCACAAGGTCAGGAGATCGAGACCATCCTGGCTAACACGGTGAAAACCCATCTCTACTAAAAATAGAAAAAGTAGCCAGGCGTGATGGCAGGCGCCTGTAGTCCCAGGTACTGGGGAGGCTGAGGCAGGAGAATGGCGTGAACCCAGGAGGCGGAGCTTGCAGTGAGCCGAGATCATGCCACTGCATTCCAGCCTGGGCGACAGAGCCAGACTCCATCTCAAAGAAAAAAAAAAAAGAAAAATCTTGTTTGGTCCCTCAAAACTGGGATTCTGTCTGAGATCACATTCAGGAAATATTTCATCAGCCCTCAAGAAACTAGGAGAAGACAGGTAGTCTTTCCTGGAAGGGGTAGAGGGGAGCCAGAGGATCTGCAATGGTAACTAGACATCAGGATTATTAATATGTGTGCCAAGAGCAACCCTGACTTTAAGAATACCTCTGTGGCCGGGCGCAGTGGCTCACACCTGTAATCCCAGCACTTTGGGAGGCCGAGGCAGGTGGATCACGAGGTCAGGAGATCGAGACGATCCTGGTTAACATGGTGAAACCCCGTCTCTACTAAAAATACAAAAAATTAGCTGGGCATGGTGGCAGACGCCTGTAGTCCCAGCTATTCAGGAGGCTGAGGCAGGAGAATGGTGTCAACTCGGGAGGCAGAGCTTGCAGTGAGCCGAGATAGCGCCACTGCACTCCAGCCTGGGCAAAAGAGCGAGACTCCATCTCAAAAAAAAAAAAGAATACCTGTGTGGGCACAGAAAGTTTCTTTTCCTGCCTTGGGGTTTCACAGGTCAATCAATCTGTGTGGTCAGTCTCTTTGTGGTCAATCTGCAGAGCCCCAAGGAAGAAGGTAGAAGGGTGCTGGCCACTCTCTCCATTTTAAATAGAGGTAAACTGAGGCACAGAGAAGTCTCCACACACATGTACAGTACTTTTCATCTCCTCTCAAAAAACAAGGGGAACTGCAGTAATTATAGAGCTACAGGCAGAATCTCTTGCCCAGAGAGACTTGAGACTGAGGCCAATATTGGGGAAAATTACCTTGGTTTACAAGCACAAAGACTACACTTCTTACCCTCTCTCCACATCCAGAAATCTCTGGGGTACATCAGCAGCCTCCTTTATGATACATCCAGGAGACAGATAGTGTGTTGTAGAAAAAGCCCTGGGTTATAGTCAAGAAACTTGTACTGTAATCCCAGTCCCACGAAACCAGTGATGTGGCCTTGGAAATGTCACCGAACCTAGTACTGTACTTGAGAAACCGAATGGAAAGGTTTGGACTATATCAGTGGTTCCCAAACCTGGATGCTCATCAGAATCCATGTGTGTGCATATGCGCATATGTGTGTGTGTGTGTATGTGTGTGTGTGTGTTGGGGCAGGGGTAGCTGGAGCCTAGGAATCTGTATTTTGTTTTTTGTTTGTTTTTTGAGACAGAGTCTCACTCTGTCACCAAGGCTGGAGTGCAGTGGCACAATCTCGGCTCACTGCAACCTCCGCCTCCCAGGTTCAAGCGATTCTCCCACCTCAGCCTCCCAAGTAGCTGGGATTAGAGGCGTGAGCCACCATGCCTGGCTGGAATCTGTACTTTGGAAGTGTTTAGAAGATTCTCAAGAGCAGTCACTGTTGGGGACCCTGGAACAGATGCTTTCTGGCGTGCCTTGCTGGGCTCTAACATTTTCTGACTCCAAAGCCTCTTTTAGCGCATCCCACATAATTCAGTCCAAAGGCAACGTCAGCCCTCACAGTCAGCTCCCACAAGCGAATTAGTGTGTGATCCCACATGCGTGGGGCTGTCTGTGTGCTCGGGCCCTGGGTCCTGTCTGTTTCTCGGCTAATTTGACACCGAAGCCTGCATCTTGGGCTCACCTGGGGCCAGTGGTGCCTGGACCCTGACTTGCTCCAGAGGGTCTGGGGCCTTCTTGCCATTGTGCTGTGGTCTAGAACACCAGCTGCACCTGCCCTGAGTCCAAGAGCAGATCAGGAATCCTGACCACCCTCCCCCGCACCCTTGAGGCCAGCGTCCTTCACAGGAGTTTTGAATTCACAAAAACGTGTCTCCAGCTGTCTGAGAGTTATGAAAAGTCTCTGTGTTAATAAGGAGCTGTGGAACGCCAGGGCTAAAGCTGTCTTTAACTCTTCTTTCAAAACATTCAATCCTGACATTCTTTGGCTTAGTAAATGGGGAGGAGGCTTTTGCGTTTGTGTGGGGGCGAAGGAAGGAATAAACTGTGGCTCCTGGGGCTGACTTCTGTCCAGGAAACACGGGTCTAGACGTCCTCTGAGTGACAGAGAGAACAGGAGAGTGGGGCTCTGTGGTGGGAGTGACACAGTGGCCCCTTGCCTGCAGGACACTCCAAACAAGTGGGGTGGGGCTGCATGGGTGAGTGTAGGGGTGCAGTGAGCAGAGGCGGGGATGCTGTGTGCTCACCCACCGTGTGCTCTTATCCGCTGCTGTTGTGTAGGAGCACAGTCTAGTGTTGCCAAACACGGTGAAACTTGTGATTCTTGGAAGAAATCAGGAATCTCAATTTTACCTGAATTTTCCCAATTTAAAAATGATGGCACATTTAAGTTTTACAATTCCTTAGGCTGGGCATGGTGGCTCATGCCTGTAATCCCAACACTGGGAGGCTGAGATAAGAGGATCACTTGAGACCAGGAGTTCAAGACCAGGCTGGGCAACATAGCAAAACCCCAACTCTACTTTAAAAAAACAAAAACATAACAAAAAAAATTCCTTAGACCAAGCAAATTGCACCTTCAGGCTATAGTCTGGGTAGAGTCCTGGCTGCAGGACTGGTCTGGGTGTGCTCTAATATTCTGCCCCCAAAGAGGCAGAACCCCAAAGGAGGTCCTTACGTCTTAAGAGCCTCAATCCACTTGGTGGATTTAGGATAAATTATACTTGGTGACGTCCGTTGTCGGAGGGAGAAGGAAGGCTCTGGCTCTCTAAAGCCTTAGGAAACCACTTTCTCTGCCGCTGTATAACAGCCTACTACAGCGCCACGGATCAGCAGTCCTCACCTTCCTTCTCCCTCTGTCTGTCCACTGCTCCCAATAAGCCCTGATGACAGCGGGCTCAGATGGTGCCAGCAGAGCCCTCTCCCTGGCTCTCCTCAGGGGTGTAGCCAGGCTACAAGCTCTCACACTGTCTCCTTTCCCATTCTAGAAACAAATTTAAACCCAAATAACAGAGAGGTACCCTGTAACACCAATCACTTTGAGCTACAATTTAGTTTTTAAAGGTAAATAATTTTTTTGAGACATGGTCTTGCTGTGTTGCCCAGGCTGGAGCACAGTGGTGCGATCATGGCTCACCACAGTCTCTACCTCCTGGGCTCAAGGGATCTTCTCACCTCAGCCTCCAGAGCAGGTGGGACTATTGGCATGAGCCACCATGTCCAGTTAATTTTTGTATTTTTTGTAGAGACAGGGTTTTACTATGTTGCCCATGCTGCTCTTGAACTCCTGGGCTCAAACGATCCACCCTCCTTAGCCTCCCAAAGTGCTGACATTACCGGCATGAGCCACTGTGCCTGCCAGGCCAAAGATAAATAATGTATGTACTCTGATACTATATCAGAAACTATTTGTGACACATGTCACAGCAGATGAGTGGTGACAATGGAATTTCTATATAGGAAACTCTTGCGAGTGGCATTTTGTTTGGGAGCAAGGAATGGCTAAAGGACTTTATGTAAAGCTACACCGTATATTTGTTGTATATTAAACTCTTTCGATTTAAATTGCACTTTTTTCTTTTTTTTTCTTTTGTGAGACAGAGTCTCACTCTATCACCCAGGCTGGAGTTCAGTGGCACGATCTCGGCTCACTGCAACCTCTGTCTCCTGGGTTCAATCAATTATCCTGCCTCAGCCTCCTGACTAGCTGGGACTATAGGCCTGCACCTCCACACCTGGCTAATTTTTGTATTTTTAGTAGAGACAGGTTTTCACCACATTGGCCAAGCTGGTCTGGAACTCCTGAGCTCAGGTGATCCGCCTGCCTCAGCCTCCCAAAGTGCTGGGATTATAGGTGTGAACACTAAGCCCAGTCTAAATTGCACTTCTATTTTAAAAACAAAGTTGTGATGGTTAATTGTATGTGTCAACCTGACTGGCCTCAGGTGCCCAGGTAACACCTTGTTTCTGGGTGTGTCTTGGAGGACGTTTCCAGATGGAATCAGCGTTTGTATGGGTGGACACAGTAAAGTTGCTTGCCTTCTCCAATGTGAGTGGGCATCACCCAATCCTTTGAGGGCCTAAATAAAACAAAAGGTAGAGGAAGGAGGAATTTACCCCTTTTTTCCGGCCTCACTGCTTGACCTGGGACATTTTATGTGGTGAGCCATGATCGCAGTATTGAACTCCAGTCCTCCGCTGAGATCTCATCCATCTGCTCTCCTGGTTCCTAGGCTTTCCAACTTGGGTTGTATTATATCACTAGTTTTCCTGGGTTTCCAGCTGGCAGATGGCAGATCACAGGACTTCTCGACCTCTATGACCCCAGAAGCCAATTCCTCATAATAAATTTCCTTTTATTTACATACACACACCACACAGACACACACACACACACACACACACACACACCCCTACCTCCTACTAGTTCTGTTTCTCCAAAGAACCCCAATAAACAAAGAAAACCTCCAGGAGCCACGCCTTGACACTGCCCCTGTGACTGGTCAGGACACATGGAAGGACATGAAGGTATGTAGAGACCCGCTTTGTTCCAGATGGGGAGGAAAATGGTCAGAATGAAGTCCCAGAACAACCCAGGGAAAGTGTAGACCCTACTGCTCAGGCAAAAATTCAATGTTGAGGGTGAGAATTTTCAGCCTGGTTCCTGAAAGTGTCCTGGACCAGGAAGATGCATTCTCACCACCACGCTGGGCCATTCTGGATAAAACCAAACCTGCTTCTTGGCAAAGGTCGGTGGTAATGTCAGTAGCATCTCAGACACCTGCCCGTGGATGCCTTCTGCCAGGCAGCCAGATGGCTCATTACGACCCACATGTAGCCCTCTAGGCCGGGTGCCCTGGCTTGGTGACAACAGATGGCCTGGGGGGCAGGGGCTTGGTCTTATTGCTCAGAGTGTTCCCAAAGACCGTCTTGGGATTAGCAAACTCAGGGGACACTAAGGAAGATTTCCTTAGACCTGGGTGGACCCAACTTAGAGTTTACTTCTAAGTAACTTCTAAACTTGAGAAAATTAGAATAAAATGAAGTATACTTATTACTTGCCAGGAAGTGGTTGAATTCTTGCTGTTACCATAATGCTACTATTTAGTATTATTTCAAGTAAGTAATAAGAGGGTTTCAATATTAAAAAATTAATAAATAATGGCTAGGTGTGGTGGTTCATGCCTGTAATCCTGGCATTTTGGGAGGCCAAGGCGGGTAGATCACGAGGTCAGGAGATGGAGACTATCCTGGCTAACACAGTGAAACCCCATCTCTACTAAAAATGCAAAAAACTAGCTGGGTGTGGTGGCATGCGTCTGTTATCACAGCTACTCAGGAGGCTGAGGCAGAAGAATCACTTGAACCCGGGAGGCAGAGGTTGCAGTGAGCTGAGATCACGCCACTGCACTCCAGCCTGGGCGACAGAGCAAGACTCTGTCTCAAAAATAAAATGAAATAAAATAAAATAAAAATAAATAAATATACAAGAAAACCACTGACCCTTCACTAAATTGATAGTTGTCATCACACTTAATCACTGCCTTGCCGGCATATCATTCCCTTCTGGAAAACCCATCAGCAGCAGCTGGCAGGAACTCGCACCGTTCTTAAATTTATCTGTTAATAGATGGTTTGACTGCAACTTTTCTTAACTTTTAAGCAGTAGCAATTCAACACTGAAAAGGAATGTGATGTTTATTGCTATTTTCCCCCAGGAACAAAGAAATCTGGTAGGACACACACAGGTACAGCATAGAGCTGCTTTCGGAGTTATGCATGATTTTTTAGGTTGGAGTGTGTTTGGATGAGGAGGGACAAGAAAGCTCCTTCTG
Source organism: Colobus angolensis palliatus (assembly GCF_000951035.1). Taxonomy (NCBI): domain Eukaryota; kingdom Metazoa; phylum Chordata; class Mammalia; order Primates; family Cercopithecidae; genus Colobus; species Colobus angolensis. The sequence continues at coordinate 1,590,048 of NW_012117688.1, read as the reverse complement.
AAGGGGAGGTGGTCCCCACTGCAGCTTCATCTGTCCCTAGGCCACCTCCCTGCAGCCACCCCAGGCGGTTGTGCTCGGCGTCATGTCTTGGCTGCTTTCCTCTGAGTCACAGGACTCACCACAGCACTTCTTCCTCCACCTCCTTCAGGTCTGGCCAGCCAGGAAGTCACAACCACAGATAAGAGGTTCTGTGCTGAGCATCTTCATTGGCCCCCAAGTGAGGCCAGAGGCAGATGGTGATGGGTCTGAGGCTTGGGGCCACTTCACAGGACAATCATCTTTATACTTTTCATTTTGGTTTTAGAACTCTGTGGGATTTCTTTATCTCAAATGCCCATCTCAGTCTACAGACCTCCTGAAGACTCATCTGGTTTGCTAGGTATTAGTCTGCTCAATACAAATGACAAGATAGTGGGCGAAACAAGAGGTCTGGTAACGTAAGTTCCTGATGACATGAGATGTACACAGTGTATGTGCAATTTCTCAACACATCTTTGACCTAAACACTTGCAAATACACCACTCTGAGCTGAGAGAGTGACTTTCTTTGTTTTTGTTTTTTTTAAGCAATGACATTAATCCAACAATCATTGGAGAATGCCTACTATTTTCCAGGTATTCTCACAAGACCACAAGATTCAATGTGAGAGATCCCCTGCCCTCTAGAGTTTTACAGGTTAATGGAAAGGGGTTTTTACTGAGAAGCGCAAATCCAAATTACTCTTGCTTCTTATGTTAGCAACCTCACACTCAGGAGTAAGCAGCAGCAGCCAAGGGGCACACAGAGCCACAGGCTAAACACGGTCCACAGCTTCCTGTAATCAAAGGGCTTCAAAGATTTGGAAGACACGTTTCTTTTTATTTTTAAAGCAACCACACACCTATTCTGGAATAGTGTACAAAAATCACATAGACCATCCTGACTCCTAACTGAATCCCCTCGTCCACCATCAGAGGACACGAGGGCACTTTTTGGCATGATGGAGAGAAGGGAGCGGGCAGGGGTGGCCAGAGAGGCGGCTGGAGTGGAGGCAGAGGCACCATGGGAATGTAAACTGCAGGATGCATCCTGAGGCAGTCAGGGTTCAGGGCATTTTTGTGGGTGGTCACTCGGGCCCTAGATTAAAGGCAGAAACACAGAAATGCCTTGGGGGATGTTGTAAACTTCAGCAGCTCTATCTGTTGTTTCAGAAATGAGGGAGAAATCTTCACCAGAAGCTTCAGACTGGGAAGAGACAGTCTTTGAAGCAACCCAGGGGCTTCTTAGCTGCAGCGGTGTCTGCTTTGAAGTTCAGTCCACTCTCCCCAGGAAGCCGGGAGGCTCTCAAGTGCTTGCAGCAGAGAAGTTTCATAAAACAGAAAGAGCAGAGAGAGGCACGCTGCGCCCTCCAGCATGGCTGCCTGGCAGGAAGTTTTGCTGAGTAACTTTGGTTTTAGTTGGAAACCTTCTGTCATGTTCCTGAGGGGCAGGGTGGGGAGTGTGGGCTGCACTGTGGCCGGTGGGTTAGATTTCCTCCTTCCACGCGGTGGACAGGGATGCAGGGTGGCGGCATGAAGCCATGGCCAAGTGGAGAACTGACCTTGAGAAGATGGAGAGGTCACCACAGAGGGTTTCCAACTCACGAAAGCATTTGTGCTATGGGGAGGACAAGGGACGCTGGCCTATAGAACAGGCCACCGGAGATTCCAGAGCAGAGCCCTGCCCAGGCCTCCAGACTTGTGGCTTTAATTATCCAGTTAGTCATAGATTTACTGTCATCCAAGTTTAAGAAGCTTGACTGTGACCCATGTGCAAAAAAAGGTTGTTCAGGCTTTTTTTTTTCTTCTTCTTAAAGCCACTCTGGGCTGCTCAGCAGGCTGAGGCAGGATCCTCAGGGCCCGCCAGCCCTGGAGAAGTGGGGACTGCCTACTTGCACTTTTTTTTTCTTTCTTAGGCACTTTTATCTTGAACACAGAGCCTCAGGCATTGGCCAGTCTGGTTAGTCTGGAAAAACTTAAGAGCCAACATTTTATTTCTGCTCAGAGGGCAGTTTCACTAGCACAGAGCACGTGGTGAGCAGAGTCCAAATTACAAGGCTGGGGGTGCAGGTGAGGTGCTTCGACCCTGATGGGCGCTGGGCTGCTCACTCAGTTTTACACAGGAAGTGATAGGGCCCTGTCTCCCCTGGCCCCTGCCCATGCCCCAGGAGAAAGGGGTATGTTTGGGTGGTACCCTCCTGCATGGGCAGGGGCGGGTGATTGTATCGCCGGCCCTGGAGCTCAGTGTGCACAGCTTGGGCTTCCATTTGGAGGAATCTGATCCTTGGACTTGAACACTCTGCTCTTTGTGTTTTGCACAACAGGAGAGTCCTGCTCCTCGCTTAGCTCAGCACAGCGAGTCCCCTGGTTTCAGCTTCCCTCCTGAGCACCTGATGGTTGTTGGTTTACTGTGACTCACTGCCATTATATCTGCCTGGGCTTATGTTTCCAGCATCTCACCAGAGCTGCTGTGACCCATCTCCTGGGCAAAGCCTTCCACACAGAGGCTGCCAGGCCAGCAGGAGAGGAGACCCAATCCATCCATCAGCATTTGAGTAATTCCATCCACACATACTTCTCTTCCAAATACCCGGGCTATTTTCCTTTCCCTGAGCCATGCAAGCCCAAGGCGCCAGCAGGGCTGCGTGCTCTCAGGAGCTGGACACGTCACATCACCTTGAGTGCGCCAGGGGCCCTGCCACAATGATTTCTTTGTGAGGTCATCTTTGCAGCGGTTTCCTGAAGCTCTGGCCTCCGTCCTAGTATCTTCACACATTGTAGGTGTTTCAATTCAGTAAAAACATAAGGGCCTTTTGACTGCTCACTCCTGCACTTCACACTGGGGAGGACACAGAAGTCCCCAGAGAGTGCCCTGGACGACAGCATGTAGTTCAGAGGTATCTAAGGTAGGTTGCTCCCAAAAGGGTCCTACAAAGAAAGAATTCCGGGGCCAATTAAATTTGGGGATCTGCATAGTCCATCTCTCTCTTGATGATTCAACACATATATTTATACATATTAAAGGTTCTGAGAAGTCCTGTAAGGAAATCCTGCTCCACCTTTTAACCCACCATTTCCCAAACTCAGCATGATACTGATATTAGCATGCTACTCTTTTCATATAACACCTACTTATATCTTAAGAAACTAATTGTTGTCTTTTGAGATGTATTTTAGGAAATGATCTAACAGTGGTTTTCAACCTAAGGAAACACCTCATTAGAGAGTGCTTGGGCATAGGAGGTGGCATTTTGGGTTGTCACAAAGATGGGGAGGTGCTACTTGCATTTCATACATAGGGGTTGTGAGGGCGGGGGCGGCTAGTGGTTACAGTAATGATGCAATGCAGCCCCGTCCCAAGCCGCAGGCGGGGCACTGTCCTGCCCTAAATGCCCACAACTCTCCCCACGCCACTCTCCCACCCCACTGAGAAGCAGTGGTTGGGCCCACGCTCAGCATTGTGTTCCAGGCCCTCTCTGCGGGTTCAAAAGCCTCTTGATGTCCTTTTGGTCTCTGCCTCCTTGCTTCCTCTAGTTGGGATGCCTGCACGCTGGAGAGTTAGGTCTTTTGTGGCTCTGGTCCCAGTAGGAGATGACAGACACAACCAGAGGGCAGGGTTCCATGGTTCCACGGTTCCATCTACTCTGGAGGTGAAAAAGGAGTGTGTGAAGTAGTCCCTGGGAATAAAGAGAAAGCGCTCATCTTTCTGAAAAACTTTTCACCTCTCAGGGAAAGGGGACCTGAGACAAGCCAAAGAGAAAACTCCGGGTGCTCAGCCAACTCCTTGAGAAGGAAAGTGAGGATGGAGGCTGAAGCCCCTTCCATCCTTCCTGGTAACGCAGCGGAGACGCCAACATCCACGATCTGCAACTCAAAGTCAAGGGATTCCGTGTCCCTGCTTGTGTCAACACAGAAAACGCCCATGGCAACGGGCAAGTGCGGCCTGAAACGGCAGAGTGTGTGTTTCACAAAACGGGTGGCTCACGGCTGCAACAGCCCGGGGAGGTGCTGGCCCTGCCTTCCAGGGGCTGGTCCTCCGGGGTGGGTGCAGCTTCGCGGGGCTGGCTCGGCGTCGCGCCGCGGCGGTTTG
>NW_012117688.1:1579163-1585801 GCF_000951035.1 Colobus angolensis palliatus | reverse complement strand
CGGGGGCGCGGGGACGCCCAGCGGCCGGATATCAGCCGCCACGCCCGCGTGGGCGGAGAAAAGAGCAATTTGACTTCGGACGGAGAGGAGGGATGCGGGGAGGGAATCCACCACCTGCCCTCCGGCGACTCCAGTCCTGCGCGCAGCAGAGGCAGCGCCGCCCGTGAACACCCCGGAGCCCGGTACGCGCCGAGCCCCGCAGCAGTTCTCCGCCCCTCCGGTACCGGTCTCTGCAGCAGTCAGAAGGCTCCTCTCCCAACCCAGGAACGTCTGCAATAAATTGCTTCCATGTGCTGGCTTCCCGCTTCCTCTTTGTCTCTCAGGGTTAATGTGGGAAAAGGGAAGTGGCATATATATATATTTTTTATTTTGAAAATGACCTTTAGGGCAAAGTCCTGCCAAGTGTGTAGTTCAATAGCTCATTTTATAGATGAGGACACCGAGCTCCAGTGAAATCAGATTCCAAGTCACCTGCTGGTGCGCCGCCAAACCAGATGGAGAACCCTGGTGCCTCCGCTCCTTGGGCATTTTGACTCCAGCATTCATGTCTGTTTTCCCTTCTTTAATACCCACTACAGCAAAAATTTTGTTGCTGTTTCCCTCTGTTAAGAATTATTAAAACTAGGACGAGGGGAAGCAAAAAGTTCTTTCAATATTAAATTAAAGCAATGTCTGACAAGCCCATTTGAGAGTCATTTGGCTATCTAGGGGAAGGTAACTTTGACTTACTTTTTACTATAAAATAGAGTCCAAACATTCTTAACTCTTAGTTAGGCCAGGAGCCCCAGCTCAGGCCTGTAACCCTAGTACTTTGGGAGGCCAAGACTGAAGGATTGCTTAAGGCCAGGAGTTCAAGACTGATGTGAGCAACATAGCAAGATTCCCATATCGATTTTAAAAAATAAAATAACATGAGACAGTACTGTGTAGAAACTGTTAAAATGTAAGTGCTGTCTGGGTATGGTAGCTCACGCCTGTAATCCCAGCACTTTGGGAGGCTGAGGTGGGCTTGAGCTCAAGAGTTTGAGACCTGCCTGGGCAACATGGTGGTGTGTGCCTGTAGTCCCAGCTACTCTGGAGGCTGAGGTGGGAGGATGGCTTGAGCCTAGGCGGTGGAGGTTGCAGTAAACCAAGATCATGCTACTGCACTCCAGCCTGGGGGACAGAGCCAGATACTGTCTCAGAAAAAAAAAAAAAAAGTAACTGTTTTTCTGTTCTGCAGAGATGCAAACGATTCCTATCTGGTCAGATCAATTACCCCAAAAGTTACAGTTTTGCTGCCCTGTAGCACGCACGTTAACCAGTTTTGTATCTAACTTTGTGATCTTACATCAGCATTCCTTTTCGTTCTCTGAGTTCACATAATCTTTATTCTCGTAATCTCTTCGAACCAGTGTTGCCACCTTGCAAAGTCCCTTATTAATGAGTTACCTACCTCACTGATACATACTTACCACATCTTGTCAAGGCTTCATATTCCTCTCCCTGTATAGTCCCCACAAATACACACTATCAGCTTTCAGTGCACACCAAGCGCCCATTGTTGATTCTCTGTCCCAAGTGGCTCCTCTGGAGCATATGCATGACATCAGGAGGACATAGGGCTTTTAATTGTCAAAAGTGTACAAACTCAGCACATTATTCCAAATAATCTCTGCCCCTGACCCCTCATACTTTGATCATGCTGTATCTGTGATCTGGGGCTGGGGACTCTGGTCCTCAAGATGCCTACAATGCTCTGGGTCCCTGCTAAGAGCCTCTACCCACACACGGGCTCATGCGCATAACCCTAGAACTCTGCGCACGGCTGGATGAACTGTGGCACGCACCTGATCCAGGCAGCAGCCCACTTCCCTGTTGGTCAGCCAGTGAAGGAAGGCTCAGCCCCACAAGGCCAGTGAGATTCTCTGTCTTGGCAAATTGCTTAGAGTGAAGACTTGGTAGTAAAGGAGAAGGAGATAAAGCAGGCACTTGAGGCCCCGAAGCAGCAGACACTTAAATAAGCAGCAGGAAGATCCCGGCAGAGACCGAACACCTGAGTTTTCCACATGGCCCACGGAGCTTGGAGGCACAGAGGGATGGGCCCCGCTGCTAAGTGGCAAGAAGACGAAATGTCTGTGTTGTAGAACTGTGTGTGATCTTGGAAGGCCTCTCGGTTCCTGAACGGCATCTTGGGTTCTGTCAGGCTCCACACAGGTTCTATTGCTCCTCTTCCTCCAACAGGCCAAGGTGTGTGGCTTTTCCAGGGTTGCCATCCAACCTGTCACTTGGTCTGTGGCTCTTAGTTTCTTCTCCACATGTGGCTGTAAAAGAAACTCCACAATCCCGGAGGGAACTCAGTGGGCCCCTTCTTCCAATCCAAAAACCTCGATTCACTCTTTTACTTTTTCTACCAACTTAATACGTTAAATAATAATAATAAAAAAAATTGTTACCTTTGTTCAGCCAACTCTCTCCAGGCTCCTCAATGATTTTCTAGGAAAGAATAAGTTTCCTTGATTAGGCCTGTCCTTCCTCTCTGTCTCTCTCCATTCATGTTTGAGCATTCATTCATTCTCTTCACAAGCACATCACGGATTCTAAAGTGAAGAAGCCAATATTCGCACTTTGAAGATTCTCACAGTCTCGCATGTGCAGTGTTACAAGAGTGGGATTGGTGCAGCAGTGAAATGGGAGGCGTGTCCCGAGATTTGGGCACCAGAACCTTGAGTGACAAGGTGGGGGTGGGGAGAGGAGCTTTTCCTCCTGGCTTTCCACCAAACACTAACTTTCATGCCTCTGGCCTGGAACCACAGGTGACCAAAGCCATATGTTCAACTTGCATTAATTAAATGGTGGCCTCAGCAATATTTCTGGTGCTGCTTCTGTTGCTTTGGCATTACGATGTCTTCAATATTTGTTACTGTGTGTCATTTGTCATGTTTAACCCAGTGGCTCAGGTTTTATTTGTCTGTAAAACTTAAATGTTGAGAGACTTCTGTTCTTGATTTTTTAAAAAATAAAAATTATTTTTGGTTTATTCCATGAGAACATATCTTCTATAGGTTGAACCTCCAACGGTCTTCCTTCTTGATTTTTCTGGGAGATGACTGTAATTTTTTTTTTTTTTTTTTGAGACAGAGTTTCATTCTTGTTGCCCAGGCTGCTGGAGTGCAATGGTGAGATCTCGGCTCACCACAACCTCCGCCTCCCGGGTTCGATTCTCCTGCTGTAATCCCGGTAGCTGGGATTACAGACATGTGCCACCATGCCTGGCTAATTTTGTATTTTTAGTAGAGACAGGTTTTCTCCATGTTGGTCAAGCTGGTCTTGAACTCCCAGCCTTAGGTGATCCACCCACCTCAGCCTCCCAAAGTGCTGAGATTACAGGCGTGGGCCACCACGCCCGGTGTAGTCTTAACTGCTTTTAGGAAATGGTGTAAGAAAAGGCTGTGCTATAAACTCATAATCCTACTAATACCCAGTTCTCAGCCCCAAACGGAAGAAAGATTACATTTCCAGTCTAGTTTCTAATCCCAAGTATCCAGGCACCCAGGATGGTGGGAGAAGGGAAAAGGTGGTGCCTTAAATGAGGGGAAGGACATCTCAGGCTTGGCCAAGTTCTTACTCTTCCCAGGGGCCACCCTCAAGCCCCACCCTGAGCAGGTAAGTGAGGCAGGCAGGCAGTCTGGGAACATGTGTGGGAGGGAATCCAGTGGTGTTCTCCAGGCTGGGAAGACACAACGGTGCTGCAGCCCTGGCCTGTGTTTTTCTTTCCCACAAAGACCAACACCGGTGCTGCTGACATCATGGCACGTTTGATCATTTTTATTTTGGGGTGAGGGAGGTGTTATGGTGATGAAGAGTCCTGTGAGCTTGCGCAGGTCCCCTCAACTGCAGGCCATCCAGGCTTCCTTCTCTACAGTAAAGACGAGGAGAATGGCTGCTTCCTAAGGTAATGGCGAGGTAGGATGAGGAGTGCAGATGGCCCACCCTGCTCCCGGTGGTAACTATGTGTATGATTTCCTTTGGGGAGAAGACAGAGATTGCCCTTCTGATCCTCCCAGCTGTAAATCTGGGCTAGGGCAACTTTTAGACACAAACAGGACACTCCTGGCTATGGGGCCTCAATGTTTTCCTTGAGGTGGAGCATCTAGGCATTTCCCTGAGGTTTCTGAGGCCTGGGCGGGATGTGGCTCGTGCTGACAGCTGTTCCCCACCCAAATTTGTGCCCTGGGGAGGGAGATCTACCTGCACCTCCTGCTGCACTGGATCTGCGGGGAGCTGGGGCTGCCCTTGGACACCTCAGGCACAGGCCCTCATCCCCTGCCCAGCTGCTCTTTACACCCATCCCTGTGTCCAGGGAGATTTTGCCATGATTTCAAAAAAGAAATGATTATTCAGAAGGCATTCTATGTATTTCCTTTTTTTTTTTTTTTTTTTTTGAGATGAAGTCTCGCTCTGTCACCAGGCTGGACTGCAGTGGTGCGATCGGCTCACTGCAACCTCCGCCTCCAGGTTCAAGTGATTCTCCTGCTTCAGCCTCCCGAGTAGCTGGGACTACAGACACGTGACACCACGCCCGGCTAATTTTTGTATTTTTAGTAGAGATGGGGTTTCACCATGTTGACCAGGATGGTCTTCATTTCTTGACCTCGTGATCTGCCCGCCTCGGCCTCCCAAAGTGCTGGGATTACAGGCGTGAGCCACTGCACCCGGCCAACATTCTTCTATGTAGTTCTAAGGCCCCTGCTCCACTGTACAGCAAGTGGCCACACCCCTAGCATCTTCCTTGCCTATCCCAGACCCTTAACAGCACTCAGCTTGGAAAAGACCTTTACAGCACTCAGCTGGGAGCCATGATTATGCTTGTAATCCCAGTACTTAGGGAGGCCAAGGCAGGTGGATCGCTTGAGCCCAGGAGTTTGAGACCAGACTGTGCACCAGACTAGCAAAACACTGTCTCTAAAAAAAAAAAAAAAAATACAGAAATTAGCCAGGCATGGGGATGTACCTGCAGTCCCGGCTACTGGGGAGGCTGCTGCAGTGGGAGGATTGCCTGAACCCAGGGAGGTTGAGGCTGCAGTGGTCTGTGATTGTGTCACTGCACTCTATCTTGGGCGACAGAGTGAGACCCTGTCTCAAATGAAAACAAAATTTCAAAAAAAAAAAAAAAATGCATTCTTGCCCTTAGAGGCTCCATCTTCCCCTCCCTCTTCTGATTTCTCTTCCTGTGTCTCTGCTATGTGTGTCTCTCTAATAAAGAACACTGAAATTAGTAAGCCAGGTTTGCCTCCTGGGCAGGAATTATGAAATCCAGGTGGCCTTGGTTGTAATGGGGGGGGTGGGAAATACCTTTATTTTGTCTGCTTAGCGTTGTCCTGGTTTTTCTTTGCATATTCTGTCCCCCTACCCCCAAACTCACTGTGCTGTTCTGGTGAGGCTGACCCCACCCAGATTCAGGACTGACCCAGGCCTGGCCAGTCAACAAGGCCTTCAGGGACTGGTATTTGTCAGTTAAATGAGTCAGTCCCAGGACTTTTTGTATATATATGTATGTAATATTTGCAACTATTGGGAAAGTGTCTAGCTTTCCACAGGGACATCTAATCTGTTCCAGCATGACCCTACGGATGCCGGTAGCCATCTTGCCACTCTTGGGAGAGAGAGAGCCACAGAGACAAGGCAACTCTGAGAGCTGAGTCCTGATGACCAGTTGAAGCACCCAAATTCAGCAGTGTGTGAAGCCCCGAACTTCCAGTTACATGTGCTGATGAATTATCTTTTTCGCTGAAGTCCATTTGAATTGGAGTTTATATTATTTGCAATTTAAAGAGAACTGATCACCAGCTGGCTCAAGTCTGATGTATAAACTGGTTTCTAGCAATCAAAAGCAATGTGTGGTAGGTACAGTGGCTCCAGCTTGTAATCCCAGCACTTTGAGAGGCTGAGGCAGGAGGATCACTTGAGGCCAGGAATTTGGGACCAACCTGGGCAACATAACTGGACCCCTCTAAAAATAAATAAATTTTAAAAAATTATTTTTTTTTTTGAGACAGAGTTTCACCCTTGTCGCCCAAACGGAGTGCAATAGCATATTCTCGGCTCACTGCAACCTCCGCCTCTGGGGTTCAAGCGATTCTCCTGCCTCAGCCTCCTGAGTAGCTGGGATTATAGGCATGCACCACCATGCCTGGCTAATTTTTTTGCATTTTTAGTAGAGACAGGGTTTCACCATGTCGGCCAGGCTAGTCTCGAACTCCTGACCTCAGGTGATCCACCTGCCTCGGCCTCCCAAAGTGCTGGGATTACAAGCATGAGCCACCACCCCTGGCCTAAAAATAAAATTTTTAAAAAACAAGGTATTTCTTCAGGTAAAAGAAAAAAATGAGGCAGGAGGAAAGAACAGAAAAACCTATGGGGGGAGGCTTAGTCTGTAAAACACTGCCTTCCGGCTGGGCGCGGTGGTTCACGCCTGTAATCCCAGCACTTTGGGAGGCCAAGGCGGGCGAATCACAAGGTCAGGAGATTGAGACCATCCCGGCTAACACAGTGAAACCCCATCTCTACTAAAAATACAAAAAAATTAGCCGAGTGTGGTGGCGGGTGCCTGTAGTCCCAGCTACTCGGGAGGCTGAGGCAGGTCGGGAGGCTGAGGC
>NW_012117688.1:1577144-1578853 GCF_000951035.1 Colobus angolensis palliatus | reverse complement strand
TTGCAGTGAGCTGAGATCCAGCCACTGCACTCCAGCCTGGGCGGCAGAGCGAGACCCCGCCTCAAAAAAAAAAAAAAGAAAAGAAAAAAAAAGGAAAAACACTGCCTTCCACTTTTTCCCTCTTTATTAAGACCATTCCCCTCGCTTCGTCGTAGCCAGGTGATCTGTCTCCACTGTGCTTTTAGGAACATAGCCTTGAAAAAGAGACTCAGAGATTCACTCAACTCATGCAGAATTTTGGGACAATGTGAGGTTTTCTCCCCAGGGTTCCCTTCCGTGTTTGAATCCCCACACTCCAAGAGTTGTTCAGCAGTGGCCGTGGGGACTGGCGTCTGGATCCCGACCCATACTTGGAGTAAGTTTTCCACTTTCAGAAGTCTCTCAGTCTTCAGGCTGAAGTTGACTTCAGTGGGGCAGGCAACCTCATGCCCTACCTAGGTGCCAGCGAGAATTGGATTCAGCTTTTAAAGACCCCACTCTCTGCTTCCAAACGGTTTAAATGAAGACAGAAGTGTATTTTCTTCTCAGGTGAATGAAGTCTGGATTTAGTCTTCCTGAGGGTGTCATGAACCAGGATCTCTTTATCCTGCTTTCTCCCCATCCTTGGCATTTGGCATGAACTTTCCACGACTCCCTTGCCTCCCCTCTTCTCGCCCCATGCTGCACATGCCACTCTCACTTACTTCATTGGCTGGAACATGGAGACTCCGCCAGCGAGGGAGGCTGGAAAAGGCATTCTTCATTCTGAGTGCCAGTTTCATGTTGGGGGCCCATCACTAAGGAAGAAGAGCAGAATGGATATTTGGGGGATACGAGGAGTCTCTGACCTCTCATGCCACTCCATGATGTGCCACAGCAAAAAATCCTCACTGGAATAGCTCCACTGCTGGTGATGCCAGTGAAGGCCACTGCGGGAAAGAATAATTGATTCCAGACACATCAGTAAAGACACCCTCCTGTTATAAGTGCTGAGAGAATGGCTTGGGACTACCTGGGGAAAGCTTCCCTATCGTTCTCCATCCTGACCATTTACCCTCAGGGAGTAAGGTCTCAAATCCCATTTCAATGCCTCATGGACAGCTGGACTTACAAGGATTCAGGCCCGCAGAAACATTTTAGGAAACTTCCAGGGAGCCAGAGATCAGGCAAGGGAGCTGCGTCCCTACGTGACCCCATCTCAGCTGAGATGAGACAAGAGCAGCTTTCTTTGTGAAAAACTAAAGTGGGAAATGTTTCTTGATGTTTCACTACAAGTCTATACAGAGGGTCCGTTTATGAATAAGAGAATTGTGGAATTCCACACAAGGTTGTTGGATCTCAGAGAGCTCCTTCTGCAGCTGGGAGCACTGTAACTGGATTCTCCAAACACCACTTTGGCAGGTCATTAACAACCATGTGACAAACTATCTTTAGAGAAGGAATCCAGCCTCAACACCTCAACGTTCACTAGTTAGCACTTACAGAGCATGGTAGGGGCTCAGCAAATATTAGTGAAACATGTGCCTGGACATTCTGGGTAAGAGAAGCCATTATTATTATTAGATATTTATGATGCATTTACTATGTATAAGGGATATAAGCACTCTGAAGGATCACAGAGATAAAAAAGACATTGTTCCTGCCCTCAAGGAGTTTACAATCTAATAAAGAAAATAAGAGGCTGGGGCAGTGGCTCACGCCTGTAATCCCAGCACTTAGGGAGGCCGAGG
>NW_012117688.1:1564972-1576720 GCF_000951035.1 Colobus angolensis palliatus | reverse complement strand
TTTTTAGTAGAGACGGGGTTTCACCATGTTAGGATAGTCTCGATCTCCTGACCTCGTGATCCGCCCGTCTCGGCCTCCCAAAGTGCTGGGATTACAGGCTTGAGCCACCTCACCCGGCCTTAAATGTCTTTTTTTTTAAAGCAAGTTTAACAAAGTAAAGGCATAAAGAATGGCTACTTCATAGGCAGAGCGCCTATAATTGTGTCTTTGAAGAGGCTGGTTTTAATTTTTTTCTTTTATTTGTTTATTTTTAGAGATGGGGGTCTTGCTATGTTGCCCAGGCTGGTCTCAAACTCCTAGCCTCAATCAATCCTCCTGCCCTGGCCTTCTAAAGTGCTGGGATTACAGGCATGAGCCACTGCGCTCAGTTAAGGCTGGTTTTAAAATCCTCTCATTTCTCCTAGAAGATGGAGAGGATGTGATGTGGGTCACATGGGCCAGGCTAGGAGGGTCATGGGCTGCGCACTGTCTTTGGAAACAACAGTAGTGGTGCCTCCTGTTTGTTCCTGTCACCTCTTGCTTCCTAGCTGAGCCTCTGCCTCAGTGTGCCCCTCTCCAAGATGAGACAACTGCGTGTGCAGACTCCAGCTCCCTCCCTTCCTTGCACTCCTAGCTGCTGGAAGCAGTCATATCTGTGAATCACATAGAGCTTCCTGACAACTGGGCTTACATCAAATCTTTCTTGGCAATATAAGAATGAAACATCTGGTTTTTCAAACTGGCTGTTTTGTTTTGAATTCATCTTCAGATGAGCTTTTCTCAGGAGAAATGAGGAGGGGAGGACAGAGAGCAGAATAAAATGCCCACAGGAGAGTAAAACAAGATGCCAGAAGACCAGGAGGAAGACCACAGATTTCCAGAGCCTGATCCTCTGCCACCAGACCCTGAGGGCAGCTCTTTGATTTCTGGGCACTCGTGTCCTCCATTCCATGCCTTCGGCAGCCACCACCCCAACCCTGGGGTCGTGCTCCTCCACGCTGCACAGCAAGTTTACTGCCTAGCAGAGTATGGCCCAGTTCAGTGGGGGCTTCAAAACCATCCACACTTACATTTCGTTCATTCATTTGCTCATTTATTCATTCAACACTTATTGAGCACCAGTAGGTGTCACCTAGAAGTGTTGTCTCCATTTGCTATCGGCAAGGGTATCACCTTTTCTATACAATGAGTCTCATTTCCCAAGAGTGGTTTTGGATTTGAAAGCAGATGGTACTCAGAACCTTTTCTGAGGGCAGTGTCTCAGCTCCTCTGGGAGGCCCCCAGTTCTCCAAAGGATCCTTATACATCCTTGGCCCAGGTTAGCATCCATCTCCCTGCACATCCTCACAGATACTAAAAAGGATCAAAGCATCTTTGGACAGTCCTGGGTTGTCCCCAAGGAAATCAGAGGCACCTGGATTAACTAACAAAGACTCTTTGTGTCAGTGGGGCTGAGTCACCTGACAGGTCTGAAATGTAACTTCCTCCTCTGGGGCCAGGAGAATGGAACCCGACAGGCTAGAAGGATAGATCAAAATGAAGATAAAATTTTAAAGGAATGAAAGTAGAGTTTTGTATTTAGTGATTAAAAGAGGAAAAGAAATGATGAAGGAAAAAGGAATCTCATTTGACGGTGTATGTGAAACTGACTTACAGATGTTGGTTGACTGCAAGCTCAAGGTGGACTAAGGCCTGATGTGGCAGCTGGAAACCTGAATGGACTTTGATTGTGTTCACAGAGTCAAGAGTGTCTAGTGAGGAGACAGTAGCCCCCTGGGTTTGTCACAGATCAGGCCATTTGTAAAATATTCGGCTTAGTTCTGGGTCCATGTTTTAAGATACATTTTAACACACTGGAAGGACTCCCAGAGAAAGGTGGTATAAGTGTGGGAACCACACTGCACAAGAAGCCACTGATGTTCATCTGTAAAAATGATTTATGGACATGACAACTTTCTTAAAATATCTGATTGTTGAGATGTAAAAGGGAGCGTGGAGAACTGAAGGCTGAGAAGGACTTCATTCTCAGATTGTGGGAGAGACCTTCTGATGTAGACTTCCACAACCTCTGGCCACTTCACCTCACAATTTGATCTGCAACTTCCTCTTTCCCTTCATGTCCTCCTGTCTTGGATGAAGAATCATTCCTCTGCCTTCCAGAGGCTGACTTCATCCTCTCCCATCTCCTGCAGAACATGCCCTGCTAATTACTATCCCCTCTAGAATCCTTTATTTTTCTTTCTTCCCATAAGCCCACAAATACAAGGGAGATGATGAGTTGGACACTTATTACATGCCAGGTGCATAGTAGTTAATCTGCCTTATCTTGATTAATCCTCAGACCAACCCAATGAAGTAGGTGATATCCTCTCTATTTACAGATGAAGAAACAGAGGTTAGGTGGGTGTGATGGCTCATGCCTATAATCCCAGCACTTTGAGAGGCCAAGGTGGACAGATCACTTGAGGCCAGGAGTTTAAGACCAGCCTGGCCAACATGGTGAAACCCCCTCTCTACAAAAAAATACAAAAATTAGCCAGGTGTGGCGGTGCACACCTGTAACTCCAGCTACTCAGTAGGCTGAGGCATGAGAATTGCTTGAACCTGGGAGGTGGAGGCTGCAGTGAACCGAGACCCACCACTGTATTCCAGCCTAGGCAACACAGCAAGACTCTGAAAAAGAGAAAGAAAGAGAGAAAGAGAGAAGAGAAAGAGAGAAAGAGAGAAAGAAAAGAAAAGAAAGAAAGAAAGCAAGAAAGAAAAAAGAAAGGAAGGAAGGCAAAAAGGGAGGAAGGAAGGAAGGAGAAAGAGAAAGAAAGAGAAGGAAGGAAGGAAAGAAAGAAAGGAGGACAGAAAGAAAGAAAGAAGGAAGAAAGAAGAAGGAAGGGAAAGAAAGGAAAGGAAAGGAAGACAGAAAGGGAGGAAGGGAGGGAGGAAGGAAAGAGAAACAAAGAGAAAGAGAAGAAGGAAAGAAGAAAGAAAAGAATGAAAAAGAAAGAAAAAAGAGAAAGAAAAAGAAAGAAGAAAGAAAGAAAGAAGAAAAAGAAAGAAAGAAAGAAAGAAAGAAAGAAAAAAAAAAAGAAAAGAAAGAAAGAAGCTCAAGGAGTTCCGTGACATTTCCAAGCTCACCCAAGTGAGCTTGGCCAAGTATGGAACTTGCAGAGTGCTTAAAGTGCTGGATGGACTCGATTCCAGATCCATCTACCATTAAAATCCCCAAGCTCACTTGCTTCCAGGCTTTAAATGTGCTACTCCATTCCCAGCCAAGTGCCTTTAAAGAAGGCTTTCTCTGTGGATCTACTTTCTTACCTCTCATCCACTCAGCCTGCTGCAGCCTACTTTCTGTCCTCACCCTCTGAAGAAACGGCCTGCAAAAGGTCACTGGTGACCTAGATTAATCCCACCAGCCTCTCCTCAGTTCTCACCCCACATGGCCCTTTGTGGCATTGACATTGCTAGCCATACTCACCTTCCCCTACCCTCCACCCTCTGCCACATCTGGCTGAGCCCCTTTCTCTCACCACTTCACCTCCCATCCTATAATCCCCACCTCAGGTTCCTTCTTCCAGGTGTCATTGGCCCTTTTAAAGGACCTGAGGACTCAGCTAAAGTTGGAAATCAGGAATCTGTGTGTGGGACTTCCCTGGTAGGTGTAGGGGTGCTATGGGTCTAAATGTGTCCCCCTCAAATTCACATGTTGAAGCTTAAATGTCAATGGAATAGTATTAAGAGGGGGGCCTTTTGAAGGTGATTAAATCATGATTCCTTATGAATGGGACTGATGACCACATAAAAGAGGTCCGATGGAGCCTCTTTTGCCCTTCCCTCTCTTCTACCATGTGAGGACACAGCAATCATGTCTGTCTTCCTCCTCTGCTATGTGATGACACAGCAAGAAGGTGCCATATGAGGGACAGACCCTCACAGACATTGAATCTGCTAGTGCATTGATCTTGGACTTCCCAGCCTCTGGAGCTATGAAAAAAATAACCCTCTGTTCTTTACAAATTACCTAGTCTATAGTATTTTGTTGTAACAGCCCAACAGACTAAGACAAGGGGTAAGATATGGGGTGCAGTTCCAATGACCCAACTGTCTTCACACCTATACTGGGTGGAATTATAAAGGGTGGGGAAGAGTTATAGGTCAGAAACAAACGGGCCAGAGATGGGGATTGATATTGTCTCAAAAAGCAGAGACAGCTAGCTGGGCAGAAGGCAGAGATGGTGAAGTTCAAGGAGAAAGCAGGCTGAGGCCCTGGGAGAGGGTGCCCATGATACAGAAAAGGAATTACAGATGTCATTGAAATTACAGATGTCAAGGAAGTAAGACTCTAGATTGTTGGCCAGTTCATTGACTTAGACTCTGAAATCCCCTAAAATCATGACAGCAGGTGGATTTCACTTCCCTGACTTGTGTCCACAACTCGTGTGAAGCTGTGTCCTCAGTAGCGATAAGATTTTGCATTCCCTAGGGCTTATCTTCCATCTTCCAGTTTGCCCAGAGCTCAGCATCCCTACTCCAGTTAAGCAGGGCCACAGATGCAATGCTGTATTGAGTAGGGTAACTCCAGGGATGCCCTTCCCACAGAATACCCATTGGGGATCCTGAGGCCACTCAGATAAGCACTTATTTAAAGAAGAGATGAATTCATTTCCTGTGTGTGTGTGTGTGTGTTTTTTTTTTTGATGGAGTGTTGCTGTGTCGCCCAGGCTGGAGTGCAGTGGCACGATCTCAGCTCACTGCAAGCTCCGCCTCCCTGGTTCATGCCATTCTCCTGCCTCAGCCTCCCGAGTAGCTGGGACTACAGGCACCTGCCACCACACCTGGCTAATTTTTTTTTGTATTTTTAGTAGAGACGGGGTTTTGCTGTGTTAGCCAGAATGGTCTCAATCTTCTGACCTCGTGATCTGCCCACCTCGGCCTCCCAAAGTGCTGGGATAACAGGCGTGAGCCACCGCGCCCGGCCTCCTGTGTGTCTTATTCCAATTCAATTCAGCAGCATTCTTTGAACCCCTACTAATACCAGGCTCTGTGTGATGGATTAAGACAACTCACAATGAGAAAAGGGGCAAAGGGATAGCCTGCTGCCTAGGTGCTGATGTCCTCATTGATTCTCAGGGCAAAACCTCAGAGGGTTCCATATGTAGCCCTGGGCTCTCTCTTCTGGTCTCAGCATTTGCAAAGCCCAGCAACTCTTTAGCTTAATAAATGAGAGGAGGATTGTCTTGGTGAGACTGCTCAGGAATATTTGGCATCTCTCAGGTCCTGGCCCACACCCCCCCCCGAGTCACCAGGTGAATGAAGCAGAAACGTGTCTGTCTTGGGCAGAACTGTGGCTGCTTTCCCTCTTCATAGTCTCCAAATTGAGGGGGAGGGGCATTTACTGCTTTTCCCCTTGGCTTCACTCCTACCTCATTTCCTTCTGCAAGGAGTCTCAGGATCTCTTTTCATTTTCACATAGAAACAACCCCTGCCTCCAAACCCTTGGAGTATTTCTCAGAGAATTCCATCTTGGCTGTTTCCTTCAGCATCGACAAATCTGGACCATCACAAGGGGCTTCTCCTCCTTATTTTTGAAAGAAGAGCACAAGAAAAGAGCCTTCCAAAGCGAGCCCCAAATGCTGACTTGCTACTCCCCCATTAAAGTCGGTGTTTGCCCTCACTCTGTCTTATTTTAAGCAGCGGTGCTTCCGTAGAGCAGAGCTAAAAATTCAGCAAGACAGGATAGGTCTTGGATGGCTGCCCCCAGGTCTGCCCTCAGAGACTTCCAGAAAAGCCTTTCTCTCTGTCACTTTGCCTGATTCGCCATTAACATTCCTGCAGCAGGTCCTGGGTACCTAAGTTCTAGCTACATGAGCTATAAAATCCCAAGCAGAACTGGAGCATCAAATTGCTGTGGGTTCACTTTTGGCTGGCAGACCTCTTCTATTAGCACCATAACCACCAACACCATCCCCCCAACACACACAGAGAAATACAGCCTGAGGATAAGAAGCCACATTGAAGAGCTGAGGGTGCTGGTGAGGAAGGGACTGGTCCACCAGTCCATGGGAAGGAGTCCCTTTAAAAAGGGGCAAGCTTTGATGTGGGAGTGGAGCGGGGAAATCTAGAAACCCTCCATCAGACCTGCAGTCCCAGGACTCCGGTTCTGTTTAGACTCTTAGGTTTGTCCCCCTCATGAGAAATCCTGGAACTGGACCAGCTACTGTGATAACCTGCAATCCTGGGGACACATTCAGTTTGCAGATGTATTGCACAATATTGAGCAAATGTTGATTCAACATTTATAAGCTGGGAGTCACAGATTCACGTCTTCTTTTGGAGAAACAGTAGGTATTAGTACCCCAGGCCCTCGTGGCCAAATAGACTGGACCTTCTAGATAGAATGAGTGAGTGACAAGTTCGCACTTTCCACCACTCCCTGTGACAGCCCTCATAAGAGGCCAGGTGCTCCTGACATTGCATGTGCACTGCTGTTTATTCTTATAGTGGAAAAACATTTCTCTATATACTCTTTGCCATCAAACGTGATTTCCCATACAGGACCTCCGTGACTTCTGAAAGTATTTGATTTTGCAAACCCTGATCTAAAGCACCTTGATTGGCCTGGATTGTTTCAATCACAAGGGATGGAAGATAAACCCACCCAATTTAAACAAAAATAAAAAGAGAGGCTGACAGGCTCCCGGAGCTGGGAAGGATTCCTGGGCAGTGACAGAATGGAAGGAGGGACTGCAGGAATCACAGAAAATGGCCACTGAACTCTGCCAGGACTCTCTCTCCAGCTCTTCTTCCTGCCTGTCTCTGTCTTTGGATGTTGGCCTCATTCTCTTTCAGCAGAGACACCTTTCCACGTGGTGAGGATCATGGCCACCAGAAGTCCCAATTTAGAAATCCCAGTAGAAAAAAGAGCTTCCTGTCTGCAGTTCTGAAAATCAATCCCAGGAAAGGATGCTGGCCTCACTTGGGTCATATACTGTAGAGCTGCAGACTATTTTCTTTTCAAATCAAACACTTATGTAGTTAGTCACTGTTCTAAGCAGGTCACGAATATTAACTTATTTAAACCATATTTTAAAGAGCCTATGAGTTAGGTGTCATTACTGTCTCCATTGCAAATGAATAAAGTGAGCCCCAGAGATGTTAAGTGGCTATCCCAAGGCCACACAGCTATTAATTAATGAAGTTGACATTTGAAGCCAGGCAGCCTGGCTCCAGAGCCTATGCTTGCACCCCATTGTGTGGTTGTGCAGGTTTGTACCACACAACTCCAGGAAAGCAACCACTGAACTTACACAGAGCATGACCTGCATAGGTGTTGTGAAGAGCCTGCATGTGCCTGAAATTTAATGACCAGTCCTAGAGGTTTACCTGTTTTGGATATTCTGGCTCAGTTTCTACATCTGTAAAGTAAGAGGATAAGGGTTATCTTCAGGGATTGTTAGGATTTGGGGAGATAAGTAACCATCTAGCATGGCTCTTGGCACAAAGAATGCTCTAGAAAAGGTCAGCCATTAAAGACTTAACTTTCTCCCTGGCTCTCATGGGCAGACGTCATTCCCAGCCCTCTGCTCTCACTTAGGACAACATCTAGTCTGTACCTCTGAGAATTACACAGGCCCTGCCACCTCTCCTAGTTTAGCCTTGGCTTTTTAGGATGAAACATAAGCCCTGCTTCCTGTTAAGGAGGGTTGCAAAGGGCAGGGAAAAGGTTGGGTGCTGAGTATGTAGGTGGATGGGTGGGTGGCAGCTGAGGGGAATCAGGGCAAGTGATTGAAGAACACCAGGTGCTTTTATGATGAACTGTGATGTGGGTGAATGAGATGAAATACAAAGGAAAAGGAGCAGAAAGAGAGGCAGGGAGAATGCAACTACCAAAACAAGTAAAATTCTATGACTGGTCATTGTGTTTTAGAGTAAAGGAAACTTAGAGATGATCCGGTTGAGAGGCTATTCAACGTTTTTTTAAAAAAATAAGATCTTATGCAGGACCCAATTCTGCAAAATGGATAGAGGCAAGGTGCCCTGGATGGGTGAGGGCAGGGGACTTGGGGAGGGATTAGTTTGCCTTTCCTGTTGCCCTCCATGCAGGGCTCCTATGAACAAAGTTTGAAAACCTGACCTGGGTCAATCTAAGATCCAACAGCACCACAAATATTACCTACTTTGTTTGTACTCTACAAATAAATTAACTCATTATTCATGCCACAACTTAATATCTAAAGCAACGGTCATTTTATTTGTTAATGATTCATTTGGGCTGGGCTCAGCAGGATGGTTTTCTAAAGTTACTTCTGCAGCCACTGTCATCTAGAGGCTCGAATGGAGCTGGATCTTTTAAGATGACCTCACTCACATGTCTGGGGGTTGGTACTGGCTGTTGGCTGGGCTTCTTTCTGTGTGTGGTCTCTCATCCTCAAGGAGGCTATTCTGGGATTCTTTATATGTAGTACCAAGTTCTAAGAGGCAAGAATGGAAGCTGAAAGGCCTCTTGGGCTAGAAAGTCACATAGAATCACTTTTGTTACATTCTACTGGTCAATGTGAGTAACAAGTTGCTTTACCCAGAATCAAAGAGTGGAAAAATAGACTCTTGATGAGAAGAATGTCAAAGTCACATGGAAAAGAGTTGTTTATACAGGAATGGGAGAACTTGTGACTAATTTTTCTTTTTTTTGCAACCTCCAGCATTGCCTTATTTTCCATAACCTTTTTTCAATAAATTTGGCATGTGTCTGGGTACAGAAACTTATAGTATGTGTGGGAGAATGTGGCAAACTCTGCTAGTTCTCTACTCATTATTAATTCTCCATTTCTTTTCTTTTTTTTAACTTTCTCCATTTTTTTTTCTTATTAACACAACTTCAGTTACTTTTTCTCAGAGTGGCAATGTGCCCAGTTACAAATATTCACTCAGATTCCCTCACAGCTGGGGTCACTACATGACCCAGTTTTGGACAATAAATGTAACTAGAAGTTTCCTGGGCAGGGGCTCCAGGAAGGCTGTTAATTTCTGGATAAAAGGGAACAGATTCAGTGGCAATTGCCTTTTTTCTTTTTCCCTTTTTCCTTTCTGTCTTGTTCTTGTCACATATGCCACATTTAAGGGTAGAGCAGCCATCCTGAAATCATGAGAATAATGAAAAAAATGGCAGAATGGAAGAATTGAAGAAACCCAATCTCTAATGGCATCATGGGACCCCTATTCTGGTCCTGGACTCCCTACCTCTGGCTTCTTTTTGTCTAAGAAAAATAAACCCTAACTGGTTAAGTCACTAGAGTTGTGGTTTCTTCTACCGAAACTGGAAGTGATGAGGAGATGAGGCTGAGAAAGAAGTCAGGAGGCTGACCACAAAGATCCATGACTATTAAGAAGACACCATAGCCGCTATGAAAACTGAAATGAGTTTCTACCTTTTATGTGCATAGAGATTTGTGTGTATTTGGATGTGCATGAGTCTAGACAGATGTGAGTTTGGGTGTGGGGGTGAATGTATGTATGTAAGGAAATGCTATAGCTGTTGCGAAATTTAAAATCAAATCAGAGTCCAGATTTTTAAAAACTGAAATAACAAGTTAAAAATGAAAAGATGGCCAGGCATGGTGGCTCATACCTGTAATCCCAGCACTTTGGGAGGCCGAGGTGGGCAGATCACGAGGTCAGGAGATCGAGACCATCCTGGTTAACACGGCGAAACCCCGTCTCTACTAAAAATACAAAAAAAATTAGCCAGGCGTGGTGGTAGGCAACTGTAGTCCTAATTACTCAGGAGGCTGAGGCAGGAGAATGGCATGAACCTGGGAGGCGGAGCTTGCAGTGAGCCAAGATCACACCACTGCACTCCAGCCTGGGTGACAGAGCAAGACTCTGTCTCAAAAATAAATAAATAAATATGAAAAGGTAAGTTTAGTGGTGATGACTATAAACCTTGTACTTGGAATTTAAAAGTATATCAGGAAAAAAAAAAAGTATATCAGGATGGGAGGGCCTAGTTTCATAGCCTGGGGGTTTGAGTTGTCTGCAGAGGCTCAGAATGAGCTCAGAGTGAGCTGTGTGTGCCAAAAGCTCCAGCTCGCCTTCCAACTGAAGTGTTCTTCTAGGATCCAGAGCATGGGGCAGAATTCCCTCAAGCTCTGCATGGTCAGAGCTCTGGGGGCAAGCATCATGTTTATCCCAGGACTAGTGAATGGAGCCCATCCAGAGGAAGACCGAGATGCCATCCAGGGATCTGGGAAAGTTTAAGCTGGACAAGAAAAGACTTGGAGGGGCCTGATAATAACTGTAGTATGTGTTGATCATTATGTGCAAACCACATCTAAAACCTGATTTCTTACCTGGTTTCTTTCTTTTTTTTTTTTTTTTTTGAGATAGAGTCTCGCTCTGTCGCCCAAGCTGGAGTGCAGTGGCTGGATCTCAGCTCACTGCAAGCTCCGCCTCCCGGGTTCACGCCATTCTCCTGCCTCAGCCTCCCGAGTAGCTGGGACTACAGGCGCCCACCACCTCGCCCGGCTAATTTTTGTATTTTTTAGTAGAGACGGGGTTTCACCGTGTTAGCCAGGATGGTTTCGATCCCCTGACCTTGTGATCCGCCCGCCTCGGCCTCCCAAAGTGCTGGGATTACAGGCTTGAGCCACCGCGCTGGGCCAAAACCTGGTTTCTTAAACCAACAATAACCATTCATTTGTTCACAGTTCTGCAGTCTGGGCTAGGGAGCTTTCCTCTGCCCCATGTGGTGTCATGGTGTTGGCTGGGCTCCTTGATAGATTTGGGGCCAGATGGTAGGTCGACCGGGACTGGAGGAGCCCTGATAACTTCACTCACATGTCGGCAACCTCAGCTGGAATGGGCACCTCCCTCCTCATGTTCTTTCACCATCCTTCTCCACAGAGCCTCTCATACTCGGGGAGGCTAGCCTAGACTTCATGGCTTCTCAAGGCAGCAAGACAGTGAAAGTGGCTGCTACAGGGCTCTAAATGCCCGGGCCCAGAATTTCTGTTGCTTTCTACTGGACTAGGAAAGTCACAAGAGCAGCCAAAGTAAGAATGTAGAAAGTGACCACACAAAAGTACAAAGTCAGGAGTGTGACTGATTGAGGACCACTTTGTGGCAGTCTATCAAAATAACTAGTATCTATAATTTCTATGGTCTTTATAGTTCACAAAGGACATTTACTTGCACTAACTTAATTTTATCCTTACCTCTAAACTGATATATGGTTAGTGGTGTGCTAGTAAAACAACAAACAAGCAAAAAGCCCTCATTGGTAGCATTTGCCAATTTCCATGGTATAAATATTCCTACAGTACCAAGTTCAAGAGACCAATATGAGATCACTCAATGCAGAGGTATAGATATACTGCCTGCAATGGGGGGTAGTATCTCTACTTGCAAATGAGGTTATGGGACTTTTTCAAATTCACACACAATCAACAGGGGAGAATCTGAGACTCACCCAAGATCCAAATTGTATGCTTTGGTCACATCACCTTGCCTCATAGCAATTTTCTTCAAACATCTGAAAGACTGCTATAGAGAAGGAGTAGCCATATGCTGGGTTACCCCAGAAGGTAAAGTAAGAGTTGTTTTGTTTTGTTTTATTTTGTTTTGTTTAAGATGGAGTCTCGCTCTGTCGCCCAGGCTGGAGTGTAGTGACACAATCTTGGCTCACTGCAGCCTCTGCCTCCTGGGTTCAAGCGATTCTCCTGCCTCAGCCTCCTGAATAGCTGGGACTACAGGCATGCACCACCACACCTGGCTTCCATATAT
>NW_012117688.1:1561530-1564922 GCF_000951035.1 Colobus angolensis palliatus | reverse complement strand
TCAAGCGATTCTCCTGCCTCAGCCTCCTGAATAGCTGGGACTACAGGCATGCACCACCACACCTGGCTTCCATATATATATATATATATATATTTTTTTTAGTAAAGTCAGGGTTTGACCATGTTGGCCAGACTGGTCTTGAACTCCTGACCTTGTGATCTGCCCACCTTGGCCTCCCAAAGTGCTGGAATTACAGGCGTGAGCCACCGTGCCCGACCTGTAGAGTAAGAGTTAATACAAGTGAGTTTCAGAGAGGCCAACTTCAGTATAAGAAAGTCAATATGAAAATCAGTTCTACAATAATAGAGTCATCCAAAGAGAATGAACTGCTTTGTGTCATCATGGTCTTCCTATCATGAAGGTGTCTGTCAGAGGCCAGACCCTTGAAGATTTCAAAATTAACACAGAGGTTAAATTACATGGCCTCTAAAGTTCCATTTATCTCTTGGATTCTGGTTGTTTAAGAGTGTTTTGAAATCCAGATCTGGAATCACTTAATGTCCTTTTGAGACTGAAGAAGGCAAGTGAAGGGAAGAGACAGGAAGTGAAGAAAGAGGGAAGGTGAGTGTTAAATATTGGGAGGAGCTTGGCCAGATGAGAAGTCCCAGTCCTGGAGAGCTAGCTGTCCTGAGTAATTCAGGGATGGAACATGGGTCTTCACAAGGGTAACTATCTCTGCTCCAGCTCACAGAGCCATATGACTCATAATATGAAAGCACAACCTTTATTTTATCCCAAGCCAGTGCAAATGACAGCAGACAGCCCCGATCTTGTGTCTGAAATGTTAGGATGTTCTCAGGTTAGCAGGATGCAATCGCAGATCTTAGCTGGCTGTTTAGAAATCCTTTCTTTCCAATCAGGCTTCTTTATTTTTACTCAGAAGGAATCCTTGCTGAGGATTTTGGCAGTTAACTCTCTTTGACTCAAACAGAATCCAACTCCTCCTACCCTACACTGCCCCAGCTCAGTTCTGCAGGAGTCTTAGGGATCTGCTTGGAGTCTGGCAATCTCAGACACTCCCCGCTTAGCCCTGGGGGCTTCCTGGGCAGTTACAGGTTACAGTTTTATAATGAGAACTGCAAAACTGGAAACTTTCCTGGAGGAGCAGCTCAAAACTTGAGCATGAAATCTCAGCATTTGAGAATAAACACCCAGGATGTTTCCTGAGATGACTCAGGCGTCACCAAACATGCCAAGAAATTACACGGGTAATTGTAAGCCTTTGGCACTTCCACAGAATGCTCAAGGTGGTTACTGAAGTAGATAACTCATCTCTGAGAACAAGCCATTCTCCTTGAAAACTGCAAAAGTCCATGCATCTCCGGTTCTGAGGAGCTGGTATTTCCCTGTGCCGAACTCAAAGAAAGGAAGGCAAGTTGACTGAGTGAAGCCTGGCCCTTCTCTTTCAGCAGGCAGCTCCCAGAGCAGAAGCAGCCCCATCAAAGATTTTTTCCAGCCTGGTATGGTGGCTCCTGCCTGTAATCTCAGCACTTTGGGAGGCCAAGGTAGGAGGATCACTTGAGCCCGGCAGTACAAGGCCAGCCTAGGCAACATAACGAGACCCTGTCTCTAAAAAAAATATTTTTAAAACTGGCCAAGCATGGTGGTGTACCCACCTGTAGTCCCAGCTATTTGGGGGTGGAGGCTGAAGTGGGAGGATGACTTGAGCCCAGGAGTTTGAGGCTGCAGTGAGCTATGATTGCACCGCTGCACTCCAGCCTGGGCAACAGAGCAAGACCCTGTCTCAAAGAAAAAAAAATTATAAGAGCACTTTAACATCGAGATTCCCTGGTGCCCATTGAATAATATGCTCTGTGAGGTCCAGCAGATCCCAGTTACCAGTAGGTAGAAGGGTCTGGAAGGGTTGGGCAGGATGTGAAATAAGAAGCAATGATGGTCTCAAGAACTGCTCAGGTGCTAGCATTTGCTAGGATGACTATACTCCACTCTGAAAAACATTTAGGCAATTAGGAAGCCCCGTCATTTTACACACAAACTGGTGCCAGCTCTGTACACCAGGAGTGCCCTCTCCCCAGGCTCGGTGTGCCCTCACTTATTTCTGTTGGCTTGTGCACAGAAATAGATCTGGAAACCTCAGGGAACAAGGCAGGAGCTATTAAATTAGAGCTCACTGTTCCCATTTCCTCATTCAGCAAACGGCAGGACTTGGGCATCCAGCCTGGTCCTGGAGCTGTGGAATCCACTAGGACTGGGGCTTGGAGACTGGAGCAGGCTCAGGGTTCAGGGCTCAGGCTGCTTCATGGGGCTCAAGTTTCTCTCTCCCTATTCTCTTCCCCTTCTTCACCCCTCTCCTCAATAATCTCTAATTGCAAATACCCCAGACTTTAGAAAAGTTAGAGATCATACTCGTCCAAATACCTGACTTTACAGGGAAGGCCCACAGATGTTGACTTTTGAAAGACACTCATCCTGTTAATAGAAGAGCTGTTCATTCATTAGCCAGGTCATACCACTAAACTCTTCATTGCATCATGCTCTTCCTCGTCTTCTCTCCTTTCTGAAACAAGCCTCCATGATGGCCCCCAAGGTCCCGGCCTCCTGGAATTCACACCCTTGCATAGCCTATGCCCACATCAGCGTTTTCTCTGTCACCAAAAGAATGTAGCAGAAATGATGGAATGTCACTCCTGAGATTAGGTTATAAAGGACTATGGCTTCTGTCATGGGCTCTCTCTCCTTCTCTTTCTCTCTCTTTCTCTTGGTTCATTCTGGGAGAAATCAACGGTCATGTCAGGAGACACTCAGGCATGCTGTGAGAGGCTCGGGTTGTGAGGAACAGATGTCTCTGGCTAACAGCCAGCAGGGAGGTAACGCCTTCCAACAATCACGTGACTGAGCTTGCAA
Organism: Colobus angolensis palliatus; assembly: GCF_000951035.1. Lineage (NCBI taxonomy): Eukaryota > Metazoa > Chordata > Mammalia > Primates > Cercopithecidae > Colobus > Colobus angolensis. The sequence continues at coordinate 1,562,057 of NW_012117688.1, read as the reverse complement.
GCAGATCCTTCCCTGATTGAGCCTTCAGATGATGCCAACACCAGCCAGCAGCTTAACTGCAACTGCATGAGAGACCATGAGGCAGAACTGCCAACTAAGCCCCAGATTCCTAACCCACAGAAACTGTGAGATCATAACTGTTTGTTGTTTTAAGTTGCTTAGTTTAAGAATAATTTGTGGCTGGGCACGGTGGCTCATGCCTGTAATTTCAGCACTTTGGGAGGCCTAGGTGGGTGGAACACAAGGTCAGGAGTTCAAGACCAGCCTGGCCAATATGGTGAAACCCCGTCTCTACTAAAAATACAAAAATTAGCCAGGTGTGGTAGCAGGTGCCTGTAATCTCAGCTACTCGAGAGGCTGAGGCAGGAGAATGGCATGAACCTGGGAGGCGGAGCTTGCAGTGAGCCAAGATCACACCACTGCACTCCAGCCTGGGTGACAGAGCAAGACTCTGTCTCAAAAATAAATAAATAAATATGAAAAGGTAAGTTTAGTGGTGATGACTATAAACCTTGTACTTGGAATTT
>NW_012117688.1:1553640-1561480 GCF_000951035.1 Colobus angolensis palliatus | reverse complement strand
AACCCCGTCTCTACTAAAAATACAAAAATTAGCCAGGTGTGGTAGCAGGTGCCTGTAATCTCAGCTACTCGAGAGGCTGAGGCAGGAGAATCACTTAAACCCAGGGAGCAGAGGTTGCAATGAGCTGAGATCACGCCACTGCACTTCAGCCTGGAGGACAGAGTGAGATTTCGTCAAAAAAAGAAGAATTTGTTACATAGCAACAGAGAAAAACACTGGTATTTTTTTTCTTGGCTTTTTTTTTTTTTTTCTAGGCAAAAAAGAAATCCCTGCATCCACCATAGCCAGCCAACAAGGCCTTGTCCTATACCACTTTCAGGGGTAAAACTGGTGAATCAGAATAAAGAAAGCTTCCCAGGAGGCCTGGGGCAAGTGCCTCCTTGGCACAAGACTAAGTGAGAGAATTCCAGTTGGTGGGCTAAGTGAGAGAATTCCAGGCCTAAGGGAGAGGATTCCAGTTGGTGGACTGCTAGAACACAGCAGCTTCCTTTACAGAAGTTGTGGCCAGTGCAAATGTTAACTAAATAAGATGTGTAATATATGAGCCTTTAACACTTTACAAATGGAGTTCATCGGCCGGGTGCAGTGGCTCATGCCTGTAATCCCAGCGCTTTGGGAGACCGAGGCGGGCAGATCACGAGGTCAGGAGATCGAGACCATCCTGGCTAACACGATGAAACCCCATCTCTACTAAAAATACAAAAAATTAGCCAGGTGTGGTGGCATGTGCCTGTAGTCCCAGCTATTCGAGAGGTTGAGGCAGGAGAATTGCTTGAACCTGGGAGATGGAGGTCGCAGTAAGCTGATATCTTGCCACTATACTCCAGCCTGGGCGACAGAGTGAGACTCCATCTCAAAAACAAAAACAAAAAAAAAGAAATGGAGTTCCTCGTTGATGGCTGTTCTATAACTTAAGGGGTGTAAGTTGACTTCCCATGACTCTGGTTTCCCAGTTGCAATGGAATTTCCATATGATGTTTTCAGAGGCTACAGTAACGGCAGAACCTGCACTCACTATGTCCTCCCCGTCCCCGCTCACCCCCATATTGGTCCAACCCTGTCTGCCCCACACACACTTCCAAAGAGAGAGTTATTTGAAAAGTGCCTGTGCAGAAAGCATCCTACAAATGCATACATTCCACAGAACACGGTCACATGTGCTCTTTCTGACACACTTAGTCATTGGAGGGTCCAGAGCTGCAGGGTCCTTAAGCAACATCCTCTATCCTGCTCATCTATGTGCCCTAAGTTGAGCTCTGTCTTGTTTTCTCTGCAGAAAACCTGTAGCTAGAAGCAAAACTTGGCCTTTCAGGTGCCCAGCATCTGCTTCCTAAAATACAGCTAAACTAGGTTAATGCTTTTTTTTCTTGACCTTGAAGTGTAGATTCAGAGCCTTTGGGAAACTTCACAGCTTCTTGTTTTAAATATCCAACAAGAATACAGCTTTACCATCCTTTCAGCAGGGGGATTTCCGTTGAATATCCTGGAACCAGACACACCAGAGCGGTAGCGCCTGCTGGACCTCTAAGGCCAGGTGGAGACAGTGAGAGCTGCTTAGGCGTTCACTTAGCGATGCCAGTATGTCTTACTATACAAAGCAGTGCTGAGTTAATTTCACACAGCTTGGGGAGGACTGGAGGCGCTTTTGGGGCCTATTGTGTGTGAGCCAGCAACCTCATCTCTCCAGCTGTTCCTTGGTAGAAGCAGAAGTAGAAGTAGAAAAAATGAAGAAGTCGGAGCCAGAAGTCAGTTTCTGCCAACGGGAACAATGGGTGCAATTGTGCGGCTCACATAGCAGCAAGGAGTATTAAACAGAACTATGTACACGCTGTTACTACCATGAGAACTTTGCCATGGGAACTTCCGGATGTACTTTTTTGGAATCCAGAGGATCTGGGAAGACCATTCCAGAAAAAGAGATTCCATAGAAATGTCAGGGAGTGGCCAGTTCTTGGATGACCTCTCCAAGCAAGAGAAAACACAAATGTGTACTTTAGGAGTTTCAAAAGCGACGCAGATCTTTCTTAGTGCAAAAGCCCTGTTTTCCCCTTAATATTAAAGATAGTCCTGGTCTTATTTCTGGGAAGCTTCCAAGGACAGAGGCTAAACTGTGACCAAACTCACAGGAAAGAGACCCTCAGAGCTGGGAAATGATCACTTCAAGTGGTTTCTTGCTCCTTGCCTTGAACTGTGTTCGAGCTAAAACCTGCAAAATCTCCACATGGGGGACTTCTCCAAGGGAAGATGCGGGTGGAATCCCAAAGGCAATGTGGTGGTTGTCAGGCCTCTGAGCCCAAGTTAAGCCATCATAACCCTTGTGACCTGCACGTATACATCCAGATGGCCTGGAGCAACTGAAGAACCACAAAAGATGACATCCCACCATTGTGATTTGTTTCTGCCCCACCCCAACTAATCAATCGACCTTGTGACATTCCCCTGGCTGGACAATGAGTCTCGTGATCTCCCCACCCTGGACCTTGTGACCCCCGCCCCTGCCCGCAAGAGATAACCACCTTTAACTGTAATTTTCCACTACCTACCCAAATCCCATCAAACTGCCCCACCTCTATCTCCCTTTGCTGACTCCTTTTTCCAACTCAGTTTGCCTGTACCCAGGTGAAATAAACAGCCTTGTTGCTCACACAAAGCCTGTTGGTGGACTCTCTTCACACAGACACGCGTGACAGTGGTAAGAGACCTGCCTCAGTCACTTGAGCTATTCACCCCAGGAGAGTTCTGTTCGCTTCTCCGATCTTCTGTTCTCTACAATGGAGATGACACCTACCTCATGGATTTTTTGTGCGAATTTTTTCTTCTTTTTTTTTGAGACAGAGTCTCACTCTGTCACCAGGCTGGAGTGCAGTGGCGCGATCTCGGCTCACTGCAACCTCCGCTTCCCGGGTTCAAGCAATTCTCCTGCCTCAGCCTCCCGACTAGCTGGATTACAGGCACGTGCCACCACACCCAGCTAATTTTTGTATTTTTTGTAGAAACGGGGTTTCACCATATTGATCAGGCTGGTCTCGATCTTGTGACCTCGTGATCTGCCCGCCTCAGCCTCCCAAAGTGCTGGGATTACAGGCATTGAGCCACCGTACCCGGCCAAACTTTTTCTTCTTTTTTACTTAATTTTATTTTTCAAAACTAGAGATGGGGTCTATGTTACCCAGGCTGGTCTCAATCTCCTGGGTTTAAGCGATCTGCCCACCTCAGCCTCTCAAAGTGCTGGGATTACAGGCATGAGCCACACCATGCACTGCCTTTTTGAGTGAAATTTTAACAAGAGTATGAATAAAGTTTGAACACTGAAAAAATAAATAATCTCTGAGTTGCATTTAGTTGTGCTGGACCCACCACATTAACAACCTAAGGGAGCCTTGCCCTGTGCCCCATGCCACCCTGCCTGACTGGCTGCTCTCCCGGATGATGGGGGCTCTGTCCAGCGATCTCAGGTGGCAGAGCAACTCATTCCAGGGCCTGCCCCAGGCAGTGGAGTGACGCCATTGGAAGATCTTTGTTTTCATTCCCTCCTCTTCCTTCTGTCCATCTAGGATTGAGGGTCCTCTTCGTGGCCTCTCTCCTCAAGTGTGGTGCTTGTGCTCCATTTCTCACAACCTATTTGGATATATTTACAAACCAAAACACAGTTTCCATAGTCTGACTCACCCAGATCTCTTTCTCTAGCCCTGAGCCCAATCCCTACTGCCTGCGGGAAATCACTACACGACCAACCCACCACTGATTCCATTGGTCTAAAAGCAAACCTTCCCCTCAGAGTGCTTCCAACTCCCAACTACGGCAAAGCAGTAAATCAGGAACTTTATTCATCCTTTACTCTCCGTCATTCCCTGTTTCAACCTTTTCTGGTCTGAATTGCCCCCACAAAATGTGTATGTTGAAGCCCTTACCCTCAATGTGACTGTGTTTAGAGACAGGGCCTTTAAGGGAGGAAGTAAGGCTAAATGAGGTCATAAGGACAGTGTCCTAATCTGATAAGACTGGTGTCCCTTTTCTAAAAAAGGCGGATTTATTTATTTTGAGATAGGGTCTTTCTCTGTCATGCAGGCTAGAGTGCAGTGTCACTATCTCGGCTCACTGCAACCTTCACCTCCTGGGTTCAAGCACTTCTCCTGCCTCAGCCTCCCCAGTAGCTGAGACTACAGACATGTGCCACCATGCCTGGCTAATTTTTATTTTTTGTAGAGACAGGGTCTCACTATGTTGCGCAGGCTGATCTCGAACTCCTGGCCTCCCACCTCAGCCTCCTAAGGTGCTAAGATTACAGGTGTGAACCACGGCGCCTGGCCAGGACTGATTTCCTTATAAGATAAGGAAGAGATACCAAAAATCTGTCTCTCTCTTTCTTTGTACACACAGAGGAAAGGCCATGTGAGGACACAGCAAGATGGTAGCTGTATTCAAGATGGGAAGAGAGAACTCACCAGAAACCCATTCTGCCAGCAGCGTCTTGATCTCAGATATCCAGTTCTCAGGACTGTGAGAATATAAGTGTCGGTTGTCTAAGCCACCCAATCTAGAGCATTTTGTGATGGCAGCTTGTATTAGTCCATTTTCACACTGCTGATAAAGACATACCTGAGCCTGGGCAATTTACAAAAGAAAGAGGTTTATTGGACTCACAGTTCCATGTGGAAGGCCTCACAATCGTGGCAGAAGGTGAAAGGCACGTCTCACATGGTGGCAGAGAAGGAAAGAGGGCTTGTTCAGGGAAACTCCGCTTTTTAAAACCGTCAGATCTCATGAGACTTATTCACTATCACAAGAACAGCACGGGAAAGACCTGTCCCCACGATTCAATCACCCCCAACCAGGTCCCTCCCACAACATGTGGGAATTCAAGATGAGATTTGGGTGGGGACACAGCCAAACCATAATCACAGCTCAAGGAGAATAACACACAACCTGATACCAACACCAGCTACATCTTCCTTTACAATGGCTCTCAGAGTCTCCTCCTTCTTTCCAGATCTTCTCTTGTTGCCTGCTTCATGTCTTCCTTCCCTGACACCTGGATTCCTGGTCCCACTTCTCATTACCGCTTCACTGCCATCCTTCTCTCCCATTTATCTGATATTCTGACAACACAACATGTTCCTTGTCTCAGTCAGGATAGGCTAGGTTATGCTACAGTAACAAATGACCCCAAAAATCTCAGTGGCTTCACACAACAAAGACTGGCTTATTCGCATCACATATCCATCACGGACTATCATGATTGAGTTCTGATTCTGCTCCAGGTTGTTTCCATTCTGGGACCCGAGCAGATGGAGCAGTCCCTATGTGGGACTGTGTTGTTCTCGTGGCAGAGGGAAAAGAGAACATGGTGAACCATGCAATGGTTATCAAAGCTTTTGCCTAAAATGTCACACGTCCCTTCTACTCACATTTCATTGGTAAAAGTTTCACACTACCAAGTGTGATATTATCTGGGTAGGAATGTAGAATCCTTCCATGGGGAAGGGAAGCAAATAATTTTGAAAACTGCAACAGTCTACCACCACAGCCATTCCTGCCTGTCAGCTTCCTCTTCTCTCCTATGATGTAAATGCTGTGTGTTGAAGTCCTGGCCATCTCAGTGCCCTGTGAAGTCTACTTTCTCTGGCTCAGAGTGATTCTCTTTCCTATGACCTTTAGTTGAGATTGTCATCAGGGACCCCCATCCTGGAGTTGTTTTAGGTGTCTAGCTGCCCAGAGCCCTTTAGGTGATCTTGTGATTACTCCTGGCCACATCTGACCGGACTGTCAGGAGGGACAAGTGACCAAGGATTGCTAAAACACAGGCTCACAGAGGCCTAGGAGCTGGACCAATCAGAGCCTCTCCTGGGAATTAGAACTACCAAATACTGAAAGAATGAACTACTTAGGGTAGTAGTTGAAGATGAAAGGATGTCTAGAGGTGGAGACAGAATCCTGGCTAGTGAAGTCACGTGTAAGTTGAGATTAGGAGAGAACAGGGGCTGAATGAGCAGAGAAAGCATTATTAGAGACAGGAGCAGGGGACAGATGCACAGAGAGAGCAGGGATCCTGAGGGAGGGGTGAGTTGGAGAGGCCTCCCCAGGCCTTGGAGCTGTCTCCATGACAGCACCAACCACATGCACCCCTACGCTAAATCCCTCCTTCCTTGAGACAAGTGGAGGGGTCTCTGTCCTTAAGATCAGCACATCCTCAGTACAGCCACTTTCAGTTTAGAGAAGCCTCAGTTGTCCACTTGCTTCACGTAGAGCTTGACCTTCCCATTCAGACTTTAGGCTCCTAAAAAGCAAGGCTCATGTTTGTATTGTCCATGAGCCTACCACAGCACAGGCCCCAGTAAATGATTTACCAACAATTTCACGTCCTTCTTTTTTTTCTTTTTTTTTTTGAGACAGGGTCTCACTCTGTTGCCCAGGCTGGAGTGCAGTGGTGTGATCTCTGCTCACTGCAACCTCTGCCTCCTGGGTTCAAGCGATTCTCCTGCCTAAGCCTCCTGAGTATCTGGGATTACAGGTGCACACCACCACACCCTGCTAATTTTTGTATTTTTTTCAGTAGAGACGGGGTTTCACCATGTTGGTCAGGCTGGTCTCGAACTCCTGACCTCAAGTGATCCTCCCATTTTAGCCACCCAAAGTGCTGGGGCAACAGGCATGAACTACCATGCTCAGCACAATTTCACATAGTTTTGCATCATTATTGTCATCATCTTCTTTGTTACCAAGTCTAGAAAATCAACTCAAAGCATTTTCATTGTTGAAAAAACAAAAGAGAAAATGCAAATGTCCTTACCCAGAAAACAGTCTCCATGTTGACTTAGCACACATTTCTGGGACCTCCGTAACTGACATGGTATGGATCGTGGGCATGGAGTGGACTTTTCAGAATTGCTGTAGCCCAGACTCCAAGCCTCTCATTCAAGTTCCCCAGAGTAAATTGCTAGGCCTCAAATGCAGCCTCTTAAAAATGGGGTTAACATCTGGTTATGGTAAGGAATAAAATAGTAAAAATGAAGAGCTGTCACAGAACAAGTGGCACAGATGCTTAGTAGCAACTGAGTCTTCATTTCTGTTTAACAAAATGCCCCATGTAGGCTAGGCATGGTGGCTCACATCTGTAATCCCAGCACTTTGGAGGCCAAGGTGGGATGACTGCTTGAACCCAGGAGTTCCAAACTAACCTGGGCTACATAGTGAAACCCCGTCTCCACAAAAAGTTTTAAAAGTTAGCCAGGTGCAGTGGTGCATACCTGTGGTCCTCGCTACTCAGGAGGCTTGGGTGAGAGGATCACTTGAGCCTGGGGTAAGGCTGCCATGAGCTGTGACTGTGCCACTGCACTCCAGCCTGGGAGACAGAGTGAGACATTGTCTCAGAAAAAAAAAAAGCCCCATATGCCCAAAGAAACCTTAGCTTAGCCCCTTGTGAGGTGAGATGGGTAAAGTAGGCAGTGGAAGGAGCCGAATGGTGGCAGCTTGGCCCAGTGGCTGGCTTTTGCAGAGCCTGTGGACGTCCTTTGACTTTCTTCTCCCATCCCTGCAGACTTCCAATTCCACAAGCAGAAACCAAGCCATGGGTGAGGTGGACGGAACCCGAGCAGGAGAGATCACATACAAAGTTTTTTCACCTGTGCATTTGTGCACATGCAAGAATCATTCAACAAAGAAAGGATTTAGTTGGGGTTTGCAAAGACTGTTCATAAGTTGAAGGATGCCTACCTGTTTAGACATTTAGATTTTCTGCCAGGAAAAGGGAAAAAAAAAAGCTTAGATGGATGGATGGATAGATAGATAGATAGATAGATAGATAGATAGATAGATAGATAGATAGATAGATAGATAGATA
>NW_012117688.1:1472556-1553590 GCF_000951035.1 Colobus angolensis palliatus | reverse complement strand
GATAGATAGATAGATAGATAGATAGATAGATAGATAGATAGATAGATAGATAGATAGATAGATAGATAGATACTCAGACAGACCTTGCCAGTCAGCGTCAGTTGTGCTTTCTGGGAAGTAGTCTTGTGTAACATGACCCTCAGGAAGTGAGCAGAAAAGGCCTTTCTGAAGGATTTGGTCTCTGTCAGGATATCCTGGTTGCCTGCAGGTGGAGAGTGGACTCCTTGAGCTCCTCCACTGAGGGGAATATCTAGGGGATAGTTCTGGCCCAGCCAGGCCACGTAAGAGTTCCAGAAAATGAGCATGAGAAGAGAGGGGAACCTGCTGCTTTGGGGTTACTGCTGTTTCAAGGTAGCCCTGACTGGGGCAGCCACCAGCCACCAGCGATAGACACAAGGGGTTAAAACACACACACACACACACACACACACACACACGCACTGTGGCACACGACATGGCTTGGAAATGGCTTTCACTCGGCACACCAATCCCAATCAGGAACTACTGTGTCCAACACACGATCGGATGCACTCCAGCTCGTGCACTTAAAGATGTCGGGGTTAAATATGTGGACTCTGGAGGGAGTCTGTTTGGGTTCAAACCCCACCTTTTCAGCTGGGTGCAGTCACACCTGCAAATCCAGCACTTTGGGAGGCTGAAGTGGGAGGATTGCTTGAGTCCAGGAATTCAAGGCCAGCCTGGGCAACATAGTGAGACCCCAGGTCTACACAAATAAACAAACAAAAACCCCCAAATTTCACCTTCTCTACATATTAGCTGCTAACCTTAAGTAACTCACTTGACCTCTCTGTGCCTCAGTTTCCTCCTCTGTCACAATAACAAAAGGAATTAGAATATTAAAGCACTTAGAATAGTTCCTGGCAAATTAGCAAGCACTACTTATATAGTTGTTACTGGTGCAAATAACAACCTTTCTGAAAGAGAAACACCTGATGCTTGAAGGGATGCAGCATTTTGGGGCCATGAGGCTGTTTGTGCTTTTTTTTTTTTTTTTTTTTCACTTTCCATCAGCTACAGAAAAATAGAGGAGGCCAGCTGCTCCCCATGTCTTCATGTACTGATGTGAGGCCGCAGGGAAATCGCCTGAGACCAGTGGCTGTCACCAAACTCCTCCATTCTTTGGTACTTGAAGGACCTTGCCTGAGTTTGCTAGGGCTACCCCCACAACGTATCACAAACTAGGTGCCATAACTAACAGAAATTTGTCTTCTCAGAGTTCTAGAGGCTAGAAGTGCAAGACCAAGGTGTCAGCAGGGCTGGCTTCCCTGAGGACTGAGAGGCAGAATCTGTTGGATGCCTCTCCCATGCTTCTGGTGGTTTGCTGGCAATCTCTGGTATTCCTCAGCTTGCTGAAGCATCACCCTGACCTCTGCCTGCATCTCACACGCTGTTCTCACTGTGGATGTGTCTGTCCCCACCTTTTCCCTTTTCTTTTTTTCTTTTCTTCTTTTTTTTTTTTTTTTTTGAGACAGTCTCACCTGTCACCCAGGCTGGAGTGCAGTGGTGCAATCTCAGCTCACTGCTACCTCTGCCTCCCCAGTTCTTCTGCCTCAGCCTGCCAAGTAGCTGGGACTACAGGCGTGCACCACCACACCTGGATAACTTTTGTATTTTTAGTAGAGATGGGGTTTCACCATATTGGCCAGGCTGGTCTCAAACTCCTGACCTTGTGATCCGCCCCCCTTGGCCTCCCAAAGTCATGGGATTACAGGCGTGAGCTGCCACTGTGCCCGGCCAAATTTCCCCTTTTCATAAGGACAGGAGTTAGATTAGATTAGGGCTGACCTTAATGACCACAGTTTAGCTTGATTACCTCTGTAAAGGCTATCTCCAAATAAGGCCATAGTCTGAGGTACTGGGTTTTTTTTGTTTTTTTTAGACGGAGTCTCACTCTATCGCCCAGGCTGGAGTGCAGTGGCCGGATCTCAGCTCACTGCAAGCTCCGCCTCCTGGGTTTACGCCATTCTCCTGCCTCAGCCTCCCGAGTAGCTGGGACTACAGGTGCCTGCCACCTCACCCGGCTAGTTTTTTGTATTTTTTAGTAGAGACGGGGTTTCACGGTGTTAGCCAGGATGGTCTCGATCTCCTGACCTCGTGATCCACCCGTCTCGGCCTCCCAAAGTGCTGGGATTACAGGCTTGAGCCACTGCGCCCGGCCTGGTACTGGGGTTTAAGCCTTCAAGTTTTTTTGAGGCAGAGGCAGGGGGGACAGAATTCTATGCATCCCCAGCCTCATACCACCCAAAGCCAGCATGCTGAGGCCTGCAATCACCCCAGACAGCCCCAAAGGTTTCTAAGTAAACATGCTGACCTTCTCCCCTTGACTCTTGATGTCTTGGATTTGGTTAGCCAGAGACTGGGGAAACAGATCCATTAAATTCTGCATAGATTGAAAAACCCAAGGCAGGGCAGTTCAATTAAAGCACCTCCAATCATTCTTGTGGTTTCTCTAAAAGGGTGCGCTTTTTCCAGCTCTGCCTGAGTATTCTAACTCTTCACATTTTCTTGGGAAGAATGAGAAGGGGCAGGAAAGACCAGTTGCTTTGCTGGACTTTGTGTGATTCCGTGCAGCAGGACCTTTGCCAGGGCAGCCACTGAGGGAAGGTAGCCGAGGCTTGGAGAACTTTTGGGCTGTGAGTCTCATTCATTCCTGGAGGCAAAAGCACAGAGGGCAGGCCTAGCTGTGGTGTGGGAGTCAGGAGAGAGAGGAGGTGCAGGGCCGAGGGGATGATAAGGGGATCAAGGAGGTGAAGAAGGAGGCTGGGAAAATAGATACTGTAATCACAGACTTTTCTATAAAATAGGTAATTTACGTGTAGTGCAGAACAATGATCTTTTCATTAAGCTGAAAAGAAGCCATGTATAGGAGTTAGGATTATATTTGGTTGTGTATGACACAAAATGTCAAAATAATAGACGCTTTTTCAAAAATTGACCTTTATTTCTCCCTTTTACAAAAGAAGTCGGGAAATAGGCAATCCAGGGCTCTTATCACAGCCCATGGCCATCAGAGAAGGAGACTCCATGTAATACGCTGACTCCCCAACCTTAGCATGTCTCTTCATGGTCCCTAATGGCTTTTCAGCCTCCAGCCAGGTACCAGGTGGCAGAAAAGAGCCTTCTCAGAGGCCCCGCATATTACCTCTGCTGACATCTCATTGGCTGGAGCATAGTAAGGTGGCCACATAATTTTTTCTCTGGGTAGCTATGTACCTAGCAAAAACTGGGGACTTGTCACTAAGAAAAGACAAACAATTGGAGATCCACAGTGGTCTCCACTACACTGTATATGAAGGCAAGACAGTTAATTTCTACCTACATTCCCAAATGTATCTTCAGGAAGAGAATGTTTCTGCAGCATAAATTCTTTGTGCATTGGAAGATCTTCCCTTTCAACCTTCAATTGTACTGCATGCAAACCACCCCTCAGGTTCTCAGCTTCAACCTCACTTTCTCGAGGAACCCTCCTCAGGCCCCTTAGTCTGCATTAGGCTTCCCTGTTTTATGTTCCCATTGCACCTTATGCTTCTGCTTCAGAGCCTCTGCACCCCTGTCATTATTGACTCATCTGGAATTACATGTGTAAGCGCTGTCTTGCCTGTAATCTAAACTGTAAGCTCCCTGAGGGCAGACTCTGCTTCACCCTCCACTGTCTTCCAATGTGTGGCACCTAGTAGGCCCTCAATAAATACTTGTTAAGTGATTGAGTGATTAGAATATTACAGAGACCCCAGATTCTAGGCCATTTCCACCGAGATCTTTTTTTTTTGAGACAGAGTTTCGCTCTTGTTGCCCAGGCTGGAGTGCAGTGGTGGGTCCTCAGCTCACTGCAACCTCCACCTTCCGGTTTCAAGCAATTCTCCTGCCTCAGCCTCCCGAGTAGCTGGGATTACAGGCATTTGCCACCACGCCCAGCTAATTTTTGTATTTTTAGTAGAGACAGGGTTTCACCATGTTGGCCAGGCTGGTCTCAAACTCCTGACCTCGTGATCTGCCCATTTCAGCCTCCCAAAGTGCTGAGATTACAGGTGTGAGCCACTGCACCCGGCTGACCTTTTCTTTCTTTAACTAGGCTTCCCCAGCTGAGACCAGGACAAAACCAGATTCCCCTGCACTGTGCACCTGCCAGGACTGGAGCAGCCCAAAAGCCCATAGGAGGGCTGTGGACTGGGGCTGTCAGACCAGGCTCTCCGAGGAGGACTCCCACACCCACTGCCAACTCCACTTTACAAAACCAACTCCAGCCAGAAGTATGCCTGGGGGGCAAGAGAACAGAAACTGCAGCAGTGTGGGTGGATTTTAAATCTGCAAATGCAACTGACTGCCCAATGTTTGGGAGATAAAATAGGTCACCATTCTCCCCTCAGTTCGGCGTCACTCGTCGTCACTCCCAGGCCCTAAAGGGGAAGGAAGAGTTTTGTGATCTTCGCTGTCACAGGCTATGGACAAATTTGGTTACACTCAGCTTTACAAGAGCTGCCTGTCCACCTGACTCTTGTTCACAAGACCCCTAAAAATTAGAAAAAGGTCAGTCCAGGCTGTTCAGTCTTTGGTTGTTCAATGGGGAATCTTCCTGAGGCCAGTTTCTGGAGTCCATTTTGACACCAGCCAAGACAAAAGGCAGGACCCAGAGTCTAGACAGCTCCCAATCCCGCCGTTTTCAACTTGGCCCATTAGGATGGAGCCTTCTATTCTCTGGCAATGAATCATAGGCTTTTAAAGTAGAGAGTGAGAAAGAGCAAGCCCTGGAGAGAGCCCCGTGAGGCCTTGGGGTAAGGGCTTCCAGGACTGTTCATGAGAAGCTGTGCACGTCTCCCTCCAACTTCCCCAGATGAGACACCAAGATTGAGAAGTGAAGAGTCATCTCCAATTTGGCAGACATCCTGACCCTCCACACTCACCATTCTGATACTTAGTCATTACCATCCTGGTATATTTAACCACTTCTCCTTCTGACTGAGAAGCTGAAAGTGACATTCAGCCTGGGTGTGATGTGGGGATTTTCTGGGACAGGGCGGAGATGATGAGGTGCTGGAGTTGCATGAGCTGGTCATTACAGTCAAGACTTGTGAACCAGTTGTGAAACCCTTGGTAACCTGAAATCTGCCATGGTGGAAGTATTTACACTACAGGAATTGGCCAATGCTGCAAATCAGGGTTTCTTTCTCTTTTCAGTGAGACACTTGACCAGCACACACTGCATTACTCACTCAGGAGGAGCTCTGGGAGGGCTGGAGAAAACCATAGGTGAGCAGAGTTGAGGATGTTTGGTGCCTCCCCTGATGGCTTCATCATGTCATCTTTCTCGGCTCTTCACAGTCAGCATTTTCTCTGTGGAAACACCAAGAGATTCTACCTCTGCTCCATCAGCAAACAAGGAAGTCATTTATTTTCATGGCCCCTGTGCTAGAGGACTCCAAGAGTCCAACCTCTTAGAGCAGCAGGCCTATTTTCTGGTGGAGAAGAAAGAAGGCAAAGCCAGGGAAGGGCATTTAATAGTGACAACTCAGTGAAAAAGCAGATAGAGGCAGCCCGATGATCAAAGGTGTCTTTCTTCAAAGCCCCTGATTGAAAACAGCAATCCATGCTTGCCAATGAAGGCCACAGGCGATGTTTCTTATGTGAGCGCATAAGAAAATATGACCCTCTGCTTTAGGTCATATTTTCAGAGGTCATACAAGGTTGAAAGGAAGCAAATCATTTTCATGAGAAGGATAATAAATGAGACCAGGATTGGTATTGAGAAAAGTATTTAGACATTTCTGAGCTGACCAACCTGGAGAAGAAAGTGCTTCTAGACACACAGATTTCCAGGATTTTTCCTGAGAGGGTTAGATTCTGGAGGTCTACAGAGGGGGCCAAGAACCCATGTTTTTACTAGCCCTTTCCTCACCCCATGATTCTGCTGATTGCAGCCTGCGGACCGCACTTTGAGGAACTGGTCTAGTGAGGGTCCTCAGAGGGCGTTTTGCAGTAGGTGGAACTGGCCTCTGAGTGGGATCCTCCTTCAATACCTAGGCCCTGCCCTGCCATGGCTACGGGTCTTCGGGACTCATGCTTGGGGATAGGTGCTGGGTGTTATGGGAAGAGCATAAAAACACAAAACAAAAAATTCCATTTCTCACCACCGGTGGTGAGAAATGGGGGTGGAGCCTGGAACTGTGGTCATGGGGGCTCCAAGAGGAGCAGCCGGGATGCCATTGCACAACCAGCCACCTCTAACAGAAGCAGGACCAGGCCCAGGACTGAGCCTCCACAAGCCCTGCCGCCAGCCGCCAGCCACCCTTCCTCCCTGGGAGAGCGAGAAAGGGAAGCATAGCAAAGCCCTGCATGGTGGTCTCCATCAACAGGGAGGCCCCTCCCCTCCCTCTGCTGCAGCCATCTTACCTGCAGCCAAAATGTGCCAGGGCCAAGCTGAGGACAGAGTGGCCTCTCCAGAATCCCTGCCCTTAGAGGACTTGCCAGACATTGGTTTTTCTTGTTGGAGGCACCTCTTCACAGTCTGCATGTATAAGGCCTGATGAAACTCATCCCAAGAACCCAAGCCCACTTGCAAAGAAGGGATAGAGAAGGGGCATGGCATTCCACTGATGGGCTCACTCTGGAGAGGAGCTACTGACCCAGCAGCAGTTCCCCCTCCCTCACCCCTGTTCACCATCTCCAGGAAGACATCCGACTCCCCATCAAATGGTCCCTGCCAAGGGCATCGTGGTAACGTGGGGAAGGAGAGGATGCCAAGTTGCCCCTCTGGCCACTGGACCCCTTCTCATCTGAGGAGAATTCCATGGCAGCCCCTTCTGGGCTGTACTCTTTATGTCTCTAAGCCACTTCCTGTTTCCTTTTCTAGGTCATAAGCTAGGCTTATAGTTGGTATGAGTCACTTACCTAGGAAGCCCAGAGCACACGGCTGCCTCTCAGGGAGGGAGCAAAGGATACAGCTTAGAAGTGTGAGGCATTGGTTTGCTCCTAAAACACACAGATTGTCCTAGGCTTTTAGCAGTGCTGTATGCCATGGCCCCCAAGCAATGCAAGCCTTGGAGATCCGTGATTTGCCCAGTTTGTGTTCCTCTGCTGATGCCAGGCTTTCAGTTCCCAGGAGGCACTGGACAAGCATAATTTTGCAAATAAAACATTGCTTTGCCAAGGGGCTAGGCCTATCAGACATTCATTTAGGCAACAGCCAGCAGGACCTGTGAAAGTCATGGCAAAGAAGCCATTCAAAAGCATTGTCTTCTAGTAACTAAATTTCAAAACCAGGAGGAAACCACAGCTCAGACATCGGCCGATGTTCAGCAACCTGGATTCACAGGGAAACGGACAAGAATAGACTTTGCACAAGTCTAGTGCTTTCCCTTCATGACATCTAGGCAGTTTACTCCTCCTGACCTCCACTACTCACTGCGCGAGGATTATTCTGTGGTCACCAGAGTACTAAGGACGAGGCGCTGGGTGATTTGGTCGAAGTCAATGTGCCAAGTCAGCATCAAGCAGCTATTTTTGCCTTCCCATTCCATTCCCTGAATTTTTTTTCTGTGAAAGTGTCTTGTAAGCTAGAACACACCTGAGGTGGCAGAGGAAAAGCAGAGCTCTAATCTCTTCCCTAGGCCTCTAAGTGAGTTTTGCATTCAGGGATGATACTGGGGCAAGGGGTTTGGAAGGTCCTGATGTTGCTGACACCCACATAAAACACTTTCTGCAGCAGAGAAGGGAAGGGGAGAGGAAAGAACAGGCAGAGAAAGACCCAGAAACTCAGATCAGCCTAGGATGAGAGTAGCTGTCCTGAAAACAATCGGAAATCCAGAGTCCTGACTCTCCAGCAGGTATGACCTTGATCCTAGTGAGATTATCTTCAAAGACAAAACAAACTCCAGTCATGCAGAGAAGCCGCATTGTTCCATGCAGATCTATAAAAAACAACGGAAAGAGCGTCATCCTCTTAATTAATGAGGAAGTAGGGAAATAGGAATCCTTGTACCCTGCTGGTGGGAATATAAACTGGAAAAACTGAGGTGGGGAATCAACTGAGGCCAGAAGTTCGAGACCAGTCTGGCTAACATGGTGAAACCCCATCTCTACTAAAAATACAAAAATTAGCTGGGTGTGGTGGCATGCACCTGTAATCCCAGCTACTCGGGAGGCTTAGACTAGAGAATCACTTGAACCTGGGAGGCAGAGATTGCAGTGAGCTGAGATCACACCACTGCACTCCAGCCTGGGCAACCGAATGAGACTCTGTCTCTAAATAAATAAATAAATAACTGGAAAAACATTGCTGATTGGCAAGTTGGTTATGTTTGAGGCAGAGACAATGTTTGTTCTGGGTCCGTTACACTCTTGTTTTCCTCTTGGACACTCAGGAAGACTATACTTCCCAGCCTTCCTTGCAGTTAGGAGCAGTCATGTGACTGAGTTTTGGACAATTGGAAGGTGGGCAGAGGAAGTGATGTGAGTCACCGCCAGGCCTGACCCTAAAACTACCTGTGCAATTTTCCATGCTCTCTCTCTCTCCCTTTACCTATCAAGTGAAATCAGAGCATCTAGTGGAGAAGTCCAAGGCCAGGGCAAATGGAGACCCATCAGGTGGGCAAACCCTAGTTCCAGACGACCATGCAGAGTGCCTTCTACTCCCAACAAATGACTTGTGTTGAAGTGTGACATAAAAGAGAAATACATCTTTATTGTGTTAAGCCACTGAGATTTTGGCGATGTCTGTTACAACATTTAGCCTATCTGACTGATACACTATCACAATCCTTTAAAAGGTCATAAGCTTTGACCTAGCAATTAATTACATTCTTTGGAACATATACTAAGGAAATAATTAAGAATAATCACCGAAAATTATAAACAGACCAGACGTGGTAGCTCACACCTGTAATCCCAGTACTTTGGGAGGCAGAGATAAGAGGATTGCTTGAGGCCAGGAGTTTGAGAACAGCCTGGTCAACATAGCAAGACCGCATCTCTAATAAAATTTTTTAAAAAAATTATAAACAACATTAATCTCCAATAATAGGCAATTCATTAAATGAATAATAACACAACTCTGCAAAGGAATATTTAGGCGCTTAATATCATTTAAATGTATTTATTGACATGAAACAGTTTCACGATTTAGTATTACATGAAACAGAGTAACAAAGCAACATGGATGGTATGAGCCCATAACTATTTATATATGTATATGCATGCAAAGAAGAAAATTTGGAAATATACCAAAAAACAGTGATTATTTCCGGTAGTAGGACTAAAGATGACTTTTAAAAATTATCTCTTTCTTGCAGTTTTATGCTTTTTCTACAATTAGCGTACCTTTTTTTCAGTTAAAAAAATATTTTTGGCTGGGCGTGGTGGCTCACGCCTGTAATCCCAGCACTTTGGGAGGCCAAGGCGGGTGGATCACAAGGTAAGGAGTTCGAGACCAGTCTGGCCAATATGGTGAAACCCCGTCTCTACTAAAAATACAAAAAAATTAGCCAGGTGTGGTGGCACACGCCTGTACTCCCAGCTACTTAGGAGGCTGAGGCAGAAGAATCACTTGAACCCGAGAGGTGGAGGTTGCAGTGAGCTGAGATCACACCATTGTACTCCAGCCTGGGCGACAGGGCGAGACTCTGTCTCAAAAAAATAAAAAATTTTTTTAAGTAGCCTTTTGGAAATGGATGGGTCTCCTTTGAAATTTAGGGCTGCCCTTACTCTCTCTAAGTATTAAGTGTAATGGGTGCAAAGAAAACGCAGGTCCCTTCCACTCTTCTGGGCTAAAATGCCACCATTCATAAGGTTAAATATCTATTTTATCTTCACCACTGAGAGCAACTCTCAAGCCCTTCATTCACTTAGCTTCAGTTCTACTGACATAGTGCTCCGGCTTTAAGGAAAAATGTACTTTTTTATCACAAGGTTTTTCAGGATTTTCTCAGAGTTGCTGGGCCTCAGAACTCTCTTCTTTTGAGTCCTAATTTGGATAATTTGGGAAACTGCAGCCACAGTTCCTCTCTCCCTTGAGACTGGCTGAGTGAGGCAGACCACGCCTATAACGCAGAAAGCAGGGCAGGAAATCACACTCTAATCATAGGTCTTTATTCAGAAACCCAGCAGCCTCACCACTAAATAAACTCAGGAGCCCTTTAGCCTCAGTGCCCTGACCTATAAGATCAAAGAATCTCATGTGATCTCTCCAAGTGGACTTTCAATAAAAAGTAGTGCTGCCAGTTTCTGTTTTGACCTTCCAACCACAGGATCATGCCAACATTCAGTAGTAACTCCATTTTATTTTTCCCCTGCCAAATCGACTCCTTGCTCTTTTCAACACATCCTCACACAGAGGGAACAAGCCACTGAGGTTTCCTGTTGAGGAAGGTTCTTTGGTGTTCTGGGAGGAAACCATATATTCACAGAAACCATGTATAAATTTTCTGTGTAGTAGGACAGAATTACCTTAATTTAACTTGATGTCTTTTTGACAAACCATGTACCCCTAAAATGAAGAAATGGAAGGAAGGAGTTTATTTTCATCCCAGCCCTTACTCTGCTGCATTGTTCCTGTGTACATTTCTCTTACTCCACGGAGTAGGAGCTTCTGGAGGACCATGACTGTCATTTATTTCTCCCTCCCTGCTCCTGGCACTGGCAGGACCTCCCCTCCTCCCTCTTAACAAAGTTTTCAGTGAGTGAGTGAGTGAATGAACTTTCCCGTTTCCTGATGGGTTTCAGCCAGCGCAGACTCTACCTGCCTTTGTTCAGATGCGTCCTGTGTGTCTTTGCCTCTACGGCCACTGCGTTTGATGGGCTTCTGGAAACCTTCCCAGGCACGCGGTAGTATAGTGGCAAGATCAGCTACATACATTGCAGAACCCACTGAAAAATGAAAATGCAGGGCCCTTGTTCAAAAATTATTTACAACGTCAAATTATCCAAAATTAATGCAATTAATTATTACACATTAAATTAGATAGTAAATGACTAAGAATTTCAAAGCTTTGCGGAGTAGAGCAGCGCAGGCGAGCCTGGTTCTCGTCTGCCACGTGGCTCAGCTGCCTGCTCCTCCCCTCTGCTCAGAGTCAAGGTCCCGAGGCCAGCACGGTGTTTACTGATGAGGGCCATCAGTAAACATACCCTGCCCTGCATCCTGTCACCAGAGTTTCATTTGGAATCCTGAGCAAAGGTCTCCGATTGCTGATTCTACTGCCAACAGAAAACACTCTCCCTCTTCTGAATGTGTTGGCAGGAAAACCAGATTTTTCTCTCTCCAGGTCAGCCAAAATCTTGAGGCCGGTTAACTTCCCCAGTGACCTCATTTGAATCATCCTTCACTTCTGCCCCCAGTGAAACTGAATCTGCACTCTGCTCGACTCTCAGCCCAAATGAGGTGCCACTCCCACACCTCACTTGTCTTCCACTGAGGTCTTTCCTGACAACCCGTTTCTCTGGGTTGCCCTCTCTTGCCCTTGAGACCCCTGTTCAGTTGTGAACAGTCTCTCCATTGTATGGCTGCAGACTCTTCACTGAAATCTGTTTGCCTCCATCAAAACTAGATCTTTCCAAGGAAACCACCTGCCCCTGTGTGGCTCTCACAGTTCCCGAACGGAATCTTCCAGTGCCTCTCCCCACTACCAGACCTGCCATCGCCCCGGAAAAGCTGAATTTTCATGTGTGAATCAGCCAGTATCCTGGCCTCAAATTTGTTCACCTCCTTAACTTTGGTGACCATTGTCTCCTCTCCACCTCAGCCATCTCTATATCCTGTACATTCTCAAAACTCAGAACCGAAATGGTAAACTTCAATATCCCTAAACTTATTGAAAACACACAAACTCCAATATCCCACATTCTCATTTCAATTCCTTGGTTTCCAGCATTCATACTGTCAAACATCAGCATTTTTTGCTCCTCCACATGGCCTGTCTCCATGTGGAGAGCTTGGGCTTCCTCACAGCATGGTGGTCTCAAGGTAGTCAGACTTGCTACATGGTAGCTGATTTCCAAGAGTAAAAGCAGATGCTGAAAAGGCTTTTGAAAGTTAGGCCCAGAATTGGCACAGCATCCTCTCTGCCTTGTTCCGTCAGTCAAAGCAAGTGATAAGAAATCATGAGGCGAGTCCAGATTCAATGGAAGGAGAAATAAACTTGACCTCTTGAATAGTGGAGCAGCATGTGTATACAATGGGAGAAAGATTTGATGGTGGCCATTTTTGGACACTGTCTACTACAGAGGAGAGAGAAAATAAATATATAAAACAAACAGGAAAATACCAGATAGTAAAAAGAGCTGTTCACAGAATCGAAATAGGGTGTTTTGATGGAGAATGACTGAGGAGCTCCTGGAGATTGAGGGTGTTGTCAGGGAAAGTCTCTATGAGGAAGTGATGTTTAAATTACAACTTGTGGCCAGGCGTGGTGGCTCACGCCTGTAATCCCAGCACTTTGGGAGGCCACAGTGGGTGGATCATCTGAGGTCAGGAGTTCGAGACCAGCCTGGCCAACATGGTGAAACCCCATCTCTATTAAAAATACAAAAATTAGCTGGACGTAGTGCTAGGCACCTGTAATCCCAGCTACTCAGGAGGCTGAGGTGGGAGAATTGCTTGAATCCAGGAAGCAGAGGTTGCAGTGAGCCAAGATCACACCATTGCGCCCCAGCCTGGGTGACAAGAGTAAAACTCTGTCTCAAAAAATAAAAATAAAAATAAATTAAAACTTGAAAAGCAAGAATTTCCAGCTGTGTGAAGGTCCAGGCAGGAGGGAGAGCCAGCAGAAATGCTCTAACATGGGACTGAGCCAGGCATGTTTAAGGAATAGAAAGACCACACATTAGGAGTATAGACAAGGACAGGGAGCATGGGCTAGAAAACAGGACAGACAAGTGGGAAGGGCCAGATCAAGTGAATCAGGGGAAGGAAGCTGGACTTTATTCCCAGAACCATTCATGGAAACTGATTGAAAGGTTTACAGCAGAGAGGGGATATAATATGACTTACATAGTGAAAGGTTCCTCCGGCTGCCTTGCAGAGAACAGGAAGTGTAAGTCTGGAAGCAGCAAGACCAGTCAGGAGGCTACTGTGAGACCCCAGGGGAGATGGTGGCTTGTTCTGGCTGCTGGCTGTGGGGAGGAGACAAAATAGAGATAAGTTTGGTGGGCTGGACCAGAAGTTGCTGAGGATTGAGCCTGTACTCTCTTGGTTCAATTCCTCTTCATGCCCAGGTGATCACTGCAGAAACCTGGTTGGTCCTCACCCACACCTAGCTGTTGGTTAGTGTCCCTCCTTAGAGTTTTGTGGGGGTTTTCTGTTTTGTTTTGTTTTTTTGTTTTGTTTTGTTGAGACAGGGTCTCATTCTGTTGCCCAGGCTGGAGTGCAGTGGTGTAATCATAGCTTACTATAACCTCGAACTCCTAGACTTCAAGCAATCCTCTTGCCTGGCCTCTGGAGTAGATGGGACTACAGGTAATACTACCATGCCCAGCTAATTAAAAAAAAAAAGAAAAAAAGAATAACTTTTGTAGAGATGGAGTCTCACCATGTTGCCTAGGCTAGTCTCGAACTCCTGGGCTCAAGTGATCCTCCCACCTTGGCCTCTCAAAGTGCTGGGATTACAGCTGTGAGGCATGGTGCCTGGACCTCCTTAGAGTTTTTAAGATTACTTTAAATTCCATCTCGTTGCACACAATAAGACCCTTCATGGTAGGCTCTGCTCCTTCCCGCTTAGACTGGTTTCCCATCTCTGTCCCACATAGGCCTTTGCTCCAGCCAGATCTACGTCTTCACTGTTCCCTGACCATGTCCTGGTTCATGACCCTGTGCCTGGCATGTGCTGTCTCCTCTGCCTAAAATATTTCTTCTCCCTCACCTCCATTACTTTGTCTACCCAACTTCTGTTCCTCCCTCAAAATCTAACAGGTGTCACCTCTTCCACTAAGCCTTCCCTGAAACCCCAGTTTTATTTAGATTTCTATGCACTGGACACATAATAGCATGAATGTCCAACTCCTTGTCTGTCTCTTCCAATTGGTTGGGGTTTCTTAAGGGCAGAGACCATCCCTAGAACCCAGCACAGGGCTCCATAAGCTGATGCTATCATGTTCAGCACAGTTTACCCTTGGAGTGTGAAAATGTGTCTTACAAGGTCAAAGCACAGCAGAAAGATTTGATAGATCCCCATAACGAGGTCCTCCATTTTCCCAGGCTGATTCTGGGAGGCTGGACTCATTACTTAAGAAGCCTGCAAGTCTTCAATGGGAGAACTGACAAAAGATCCGGACATGCTCCAGGAAAGGTCTGGTCCCCGCACGTGATGATCAGCATCACCACTAGTGATAGTATTGGTTCTTGGCAGAATTAGTACTCAGACCACCATTCTCCCCTCGCTCCCACCCATAGTCTCTGGGAAGATCTGAAAAGCCTAGTGCAGCCAACATGAAGTTCACCATAGTGCTTAAAGGTAAATATACTACAAGTGACTGACTCTAAAATCTATACCCAAACCTGGTCCTCGTTTCTGAACTTCAGACTCTCATATTCAATTGTCTGATGGACTTCTGTACCTAGATATCCTCCAAACGTGGCAAAATTGAACTCATCATTTCTCTTGCCCCCATATACTCATGAGTGGCAGCCCACTGGGAATGACTGATGGATGTCACTTGAGTTCATCCTCTCCATTGCCATTGCCAGGATCCTGTTGCAAGCCCTCAGCTTCTGTGACCTGCATAGCCACCTTAGCCCTTCCCCAGCCTCCCTGTTCCCGGCCTCATCTTCCTCAGGTACCCAGAGCATCTCTCCAAAATGCAAGTCTAATCTTGTCCTTCCTCTCTCAGAAAACCTTTAATTGCCCAAAGCAGGTTATCAAACTTTAGTTTGCATCTGAATTGCCTTGAAAGTTTCTTAAAAATGCAGATTCTTGAGCCACCTCCAGACCTCCAAAAATCCAAAGTTATGTGGGTGGAGTGATGCACATTCTCTTTTTTTTTTTTGAGACGGAGTCCCCCTCTGTCGCCCGGGCTGGAGTGCAGTGGCCAGATCTCAGCTCACTGCAAGCTCCGCCTCCTGGGTTCATGCCATTCTCCTGCCTCAGCCTCCCGAGTAGCTGGGACTACAGGCGCCCACCACCTCGCCCGGCTAGTTTTTTTTGTATTTTTAGTAGAGACGGGGTTTCACCGTGTTCGCCAGGATGGTCTCGATCTCCTGACCTCGTGATCCGCCCGTCTCGGCCTCCCAAAGTGATGCACATTCTCAACCAGTGCCCAAGGGCTTCTGATAGAGCTGGGCTCTACCTTGAGAAACACTGTCATTCACAGGCGACTCCAGACTCCATCATTCACTCCAGCACTTTGGGAGGCTGGGATTGCAGGCATGTACCACCATGCTCAGCTAATTTTTGTATTTTTAGTAGATTCAGGGTTTCACCATGTTGTCCAGGCTGGTCTTGAACTCCTGACCTCAAATGATCCACCTGCCTCGGCCTCCCAAAGTGCTGGGAATTCAGGCATGAGCCACGGTGCTCAGCCCAGGTTTATTTTTTCTTGGAGTTCTTATTAACTCCCTGCAGACACTGTGAGAAAGCTGGATCCGCCATGCTGTTTGTCCTCAGTTAAACGACTGTCCTGAGAGCTGTTTGGCACAGCTGCGCAGCCAGATAGTGCCCTTTGCAAACACCAGAGAACAATGAGAGCTAGAAGAATGGCTCGGCTTAGCCATTTGAAGGAAAGAGTTTTCTTTGGCCCCTCCTTTCTTTGGCTCAATTAATGGGAAATAAAGGCAAGAGTTCTCTCCTGTGGGCTTCTTTACCTTTTGGTCATTCTAAATTAATAGGTTTAAGACATTACTTTTAGTTGAACTTCTTTCCATTACACTTTCAGTACTCCAGTGCCACCAGGGAGGGTAGCAATGACTGCTTTTAATAGTGATTAAAGACAGACCCATGGTTAGGTCAAACCAGGCCTGCACCTCCTCCCATGCTGCACATGCACCAGCATCAGCAAAGCCGGCAAGAATGCTCTTGAGTGATGACGTACCCACGGCCACTTGTCTGCAGCAAGCAGGCTGCCAAAAGCCGGGACAGCTGGCAGCCCGTGCTCACCAAGCGCTCAGCCCTCAAAACCTCTCCTTCTCTCTCCTCCTCAGTCATCCAGTCTCGCCACCCATAGTGTGTTCTCTAGCAATACATCCATTAGCTGTTTCCCCACTGCTAGACATCTAGATTATTTAAACTGCTTTTGCTGTTGGAAGGAATGCCTCCCTGAGCACGCGTGTGCAAAGGTAGATCCCAGAACGAGGAATCTCTTGGTTCACCAGGCTTGCACATTTAAAAATGTGACAGATACATGCTTTTAAACTGCTCCATCACCTTGGTGCAGAATGGAACTCCTGAGAGGTAAGGTCAGCGAGAAGATGTGTGTGGCTCTGAGCTGGCCAGTGGACTGCGTGTTCCCATGCGGCACTCACACCATGCAGTGAGAAGATGTGTATGGCACTGAGCTGACGGTGGCCCATGTGTTCCTGTCCCAGCACTCACACCGTGCAGTAAGATGTGTGTGGCTCTGAGCTGGCCACTAGACCACGTGTTCCTGTCGCACTGCGCAGTGAGATGTGTGTGGCTCTGAACTGGCTGGTGGCCCACGTGTTCCCATCCCAGCACTCACACCTGTGCAGTGAGAAGATGTATGTGGCTATGAGCTGACGGTAGCATGCATGTTCCCATCCTGGCACTCACACCTGTGCAGTGAGAAGATGTATGTGGCTATGAGCTGATGGTAGCCTGCGTGTTCCCGTCCTGGCACTCACACCGTGCAGTGTTGCTTCTCCTGCACTTGCTGATCCTGTAATTGATATAGGGAAAAGCCTAGCAATGGCTCGTCTCAGGGGGATAAAATGATTTCCCTTCTATGTTTCCACTCAGTCATTTCCTCTTCCGCCAGGGTGGGATGAGATAGGAACAGGAAGGGTTTGAGGAAAGAAGTCCTTTGTTTAAAAATAGCAGAGAAGTGCTGCTTGGTAATTTCCCTGAGTTTTACTCACTGAAGAACCTGACTCCAGCTCTTCTTGAGTTTGGGATGGACAACGGAATGGCTTGGCGCCATCCTAGACTCCATCATGCATTCAAGCAAGAAGTGTTTGTTGAACACGTCGGGGGCATGGCATACTGACTGATCAGGGCATCACTGGCCTTCATGCAGAAGTGGGGTCCTGGGAGCCCCCTACTATTTGAGTCAAGGCCTGTTTCCTTGTCCTTGAGTGAATGTTTGTGTTTCTCCCAAAATTCTTATGTTGAAGTCCTAATTCTCAGTGCGATGGTATTTGGAAATGGGGCTTTTGGGGAGGTAATGAGTTAGGTGAGGTCAGAAGGATGGGGGGCGTCGGTCTGATGGGATTAGTGTCCTTTAGAAGAATGAACACCAGAGAGCATGCACACTCTGTCTCTCCCTCGTGATGTGAGCACTTAGCAGGAAGGCAACCGCCTGCAAGCCAGGAAGAGAAACCTCACCAGGAAACAGATTGACTCGCACGCTGATCTAGGACTCGGAACTGTGAGAAAATACATTTCTATTGTTGAAGCCACCCAGTCAATGATATTTTATTATGGCAGCCCAAGAAGACTAAGACAGCTGGGTAGCTGGGAGGTGCCATGGAGAGCACACAGGGACTTGGGGCAGTGACCAGTCACCCACTGGTACAGAAGTGCTTCAATATTTCAACAACAGATACAAATATGCTAGTACCAGCCCTGTTCATGGAGTTTACATTCTAGTGAGAAGACATAGACAATATACAAAATAAGCAAAATAAATATTGTGTCAAATGGTGTTATCTGCTGTGGAAACAAACAAGGCAGAGAGAGAATTAGCAAGTGCCTTGGAGGAGGGAGGTTGCTTGCTACTTTATGTTGTACAAAGAAGGAAAGAGAAGGAGAAAGGCACGCTCCCTATCCTTTAAGGCACACTATCATTTAAGGGCATTTTCCAGAAGTTGCACACACTTACTTAGACTTAAAGCTTCTTGCCAAGAACTTAGTCACACGGACACACCTTGCTGAGAGAGAAGATGGGAAATGCAGACCGAATTCTGGAAAACCATGCTCACAGCTGTGGGTCAGGGGAGGTGGGGGTGTCCACTACTGAAGGTGCAGAGACTAGGAATAGGGAGGCCACCAGCCACAACATAACATGACTGGATTGTGTTTTACAAAGATAACTTTTCAGGATCTGTTGGGAGACTGTTCTCCATGGGTCTCTCACATTTGTGGGTGTCTTATGAGCAGGAGCACTCACTGCCTCTGTTCTGGAATCTCTTTTCAACAGCATTTGAATAGCAAATAGCCTTGGAAGACAAGACTCCCTCTGGAGCAAAGTACAGGCATGCTTAGTGCCTAGTGTAAGAAAGATAATGTCTTCTGCAGAAGAGGTCAGAGACTTATTGCCCATCATAAAAGATGCTGATTCTCTAAGCTCAGCATTCCTCCCCTCTAACGCAACCGGCTGTGTGTGCAGGTGCAACTGGGCCTTCTTTATGTTGACCTGTGGAAATTGGAGCCAAGGGAACCAGCATAAGAACATATATTTAATTTCCACTTTACAAGAACAGATATATATATATTTATATAATTATTCCCATGTATCAAGGGAAAATAGTACCTTTACAATGAAAAGATCTGGCAGATACCACCTTAACAAGGTAATCAAACTTAATACCAGCAATAACTGACATGGTGTGTCTCTTAATGTGATACACTGAAAATAATCCAGTTTTATTAAAAATATATAGCATGACTCTAATCATGAGGAAAAAGCAAATCCAAATTGAAGGATACAAAAAACGCCAGTGTCATGAAGTATAAAAAAGGACAGGAAGACAATTCTAGGTTACAGGGGATTAACCCGATACGACAACTACATTCAATTTGTTACCCATGATTGGCTCTTGAACTGAAAAGGGAAAAAAACAACGATAATAATATCTTATATCCATATATAAATTCCACTTGGCAAAACTGAATGTGGATATATATATTAATATTAGATAATATTATTATATTATTGTTAATTTTTCTTTCTTTTTTTTTTTTTTAGACAGAGTTTCACTCTTATTGACCAGGCTGGCATGCAGTGGCGCGATCTTGGCTCACTGTAACCTCCGCCTTCCAGTTTCAAGTGATTCTCCTGCCTCAGCCTCCCAAGTAGCTGGGATTACAGGTGCCTACCACCATGCCTGGCTGATTTTTTTGTATTTTTAGTAGAGATTGGGTTTCATGTTGGCCAGGCTGGTCTTGAACTCCCAACCTTGTGATCCACCCACCTTGGCCTCCTAAAGTGCTGGGATTATAGGCATGAGCCACAGCGCCTAGCCCTGTTAAATTTCTTGAATGTGATCACGGTATTGTAACTGTGTAGGAAAATGTTCGCATTCTAAGGCAATACATGCAGAAATACGTAGAGGAGAAGTGTCATGACATCGGCAACTTATTTTCAAATGATTCAGAAAAAACGCACATACATGAATATATAGGAAAAAAGGGAACATAACTGTCACTGAATGCTAATAACTGGTGAATGTAGGTGAAGGTATGTAGGTATTCACTGGATTATTCTGTCAGCTTCTTTGTAGCTGGATTTTTTTAAAACAAAAAGTTGGAGAACATGGAAAAGAATCCTGGTGGCCTGTGGAGGATGGATGGGGGGCGGGGGTGGACCTGGTTTAGGGACAGCCGCACTGGGAGCTCTGTCCCCTCAGGAAGTCTCTCTCTGCGACTCATCACGGCTTCTCCTTGCAGCACCATGTCCCATTGCTGCTGCAGGCAGGCTTTGCCAGGCTGTGGATGCATGGCCACAGGTTTCTCTGGATTCCTAGCCTTCCAGCAAGCATCTAGAGAGAAAAGAGCCTGCTGCAGCTAGAAAAACCCTGGGGAAGGGCTCTAATGAGCTCAGCTTGGGTCATGTGCGCCTCCCAACTCCCACTCCTACCCCTGCCAACCATCCACTGGGTCAGACCCATGCACTCCAGGCGCTGAGGGGAAAGCTAGGAGGGAGAATCAATTAGACTCGGGGGGGCAAGGGCAGAGCAGCAGAGGGCTAAAGGTGAGACAATTGTTTCTAACTAGGGGCACTAGGGAAGGCAGCCTTAACTGAAAGAGAATACAAGACAAGCCAGTCTGGATGTTGTTTTGAACTCAATAAATTCAGAAGCTTTGCGAGGATCTAGGGGGAGAATCTCACAGATTGCTGGGAATACAATTCTGTAGCTCAAAAACGCATTGGCAGTGCCTGCTGCTTGATGAAGGCATGGGTGTGCCGGCTTCATCTGGAGAATGAGGAAGGTTCCATTGTGCCCGGCAGTCTAGCACGGAGCCCCCTCTCCTTGTAACCAGGCTCGCTGGCAACAGAGATCCTGGCATATTATGAGGAAGTAGAAGCTGGGAGCCATTCAAAGGCATCACATCTACATTTCTCTTCAGGGACTCAGCCAGGGCTGCTCCTGCTGCTTGTTCCAAGGCACACTGGGAGTTGTTGGATAAATATTTGCACAACATTTAGGCCCTAAGCCTGCAATGGCCTGAGCCCCTCCATGACAGAGCCTCCTGCTCGGGTGCAGGCAGCTGTCTCAGCTTCTCCATCAAACCTAGCTACAGCAAGGGCTGTTGAGCCACTCCAAGTTCAAGTCTGGTTTTCCAGAAAAGACGCCCTGCCAAGAAATGGGTTACTGAAGAGGGAAAGGGAAATATAACCAAAGGCCAGGGTACTGGCACCTTTCTCCTGTCCTCCCCTGAAAACAGGGACCTCTGCTTTCTTTTGCCTTCTTGTTCTGTGTTCAGGAAAAGTTGTGTCTGTGGTTAATCTCTCGAGATCCAGAGGGAGTTGGACATGGGTTTGAATTCCAGTTTCCCCATCCCTATTACTTCCTTGGGAGTCAGTGAAAGTCACTGAGGTAACACAGCAGAGCGCTTGGCACATGGGAATGTGAGCCAAATGTGAGCTGTTCTCTTCCAGGAGCGTGTCTGAATGGGGCTGGAGATGGACGCCTCCTTTCCTCATTGCTCTCAGACCTCCTGGGGTGGTTTCCTGTCACACAGCAGAAGCAAGTGCCTCAAATCAGATACCTAAGGATGCTGCGGGGAGCAGAGGCTGGAAGAGGGCGGCTGGGGTTTCACTTGTGTAAGCTGCACACCTAAAATAAGCCCCGGCAGGAGACTCTGGGAATTTCCTGTAATGTTCACTGTAAATGTCCTATTTATAAAGCTGAGTCACTGCAAGCCGTTATTTCACAACCACCCAGCATGTGGAGACAGGCCGGCACAGGAAACAAGGAGCACACCCCGAAATGCAGGCCTCACTCATGGGCTTTGGGGGTTCCCTGGGGTCAGCCTGGGCCTGGCCGTTCAGCCCCTGGAAATACCTCCACAAAGTCAGGATTTGGGTCATTGGGCCAGACTTACGC
This sequence comes from Colobus angolensis palliatus, assembly GCF_000951035.1. NCBI lineage: Eukaryota > Metazoa > Chordata > Mammalia > Primates > Cercopithecidae > Colobus > Colobus angolensis. The sequence continues at coordinate 1,532,148 of NW_012117688.1, read as the reverse complement.
TGTCATCCACCATTAGCCCTTTTTCTGGATTCTTTGCTCCAAAATAGACTCTTTTTTTTCTGTTATACGTTTACAGGTAAAGTCTGGCTTCTTCCAAAGTTGCTTACAGACAGTGCCAGGCCTGTCTCCCCTGGAGACACAAAGGGTCTGGCCTGAAGTGGGATCCAGGGCAACTCTCTGCTTTCCCACATGAATAGACCTGCCTGGATGCCTCTGCTCATCGCCACCTCTATAAAACAAACAGATTCTCCCAGGACAGATTCCATACGTTCAAGGCTCGGGGTGCCTGAACCCAGAATTCATTAAAAGCAGTGAAAGGGCAAAAACAGGAGCAGACGTCAGAAAGCACAACTGCACTTAGCACGTTCACCTTTCCATCAGAGCTCCTGCAGGAGCGGCCAGGAGGCAACACAAAAACCTCCTCACTTCCTGATTTTACAATCACTCAGCCAGAGGCTACAATCAGGGTCACTAATCACAGCTGTTGAACCAGGCCGCCACATCCTGCCTCCAACAGCCCCGGAAGACACTGTGCCGGGCAGAAGGCGGCCGGCCCTACGCCACTGTTTCTCTGGTGTGAGGAGAAGTCTCCAAATCAAAGCAACCTTAATGCTTAGCGACAGCTTCTCCTTAAACAAGGTAAACAGTGGTCCAGTGAAAACATTCTCAATGTTGCTGACAATGTTTCCCTCAACACACTTTTTTTGGGAGCCAGCTCAGAGACCCAGCTCTGTGTGCCTTGTGGGTTCAGCTCTGATTTCTGAGAGCCCTGGGAATGTAGGAAGTTTGGACCCTGAGAAGTCCCTTGGCCGGCAGCATTGGGTGTCAGTGTCAAGGCAGCACAGTGACATGGGGCAAGGCCTCCGTGAACGAGTCAGCGTGGGTGGGGAGGGAGGGCACTGCCGGGTGCCCAAGTCTATTTCCAGTGCCAGAGCTCCTCCCTCCCTGTCCCCACATTACGTGACCAAAGGTCTTTGGGTGTTGCTGTCAGATGGTGGGTCTTCTGGTCCAGCTGCTCTCTGACATCGGATGCCCTTTTATCACCCTCTGTCTTTCATACCTGCCAGGCCCCAGCCTGACCCCCAACCCAGGCAAAGTCCCCCGAAGTCCCTATTCCTTTCCTTATTCTGTCTTCCTTTTCGTCGCCACATCCCTCTCTCTCTCACCCCCATTACCAGAGAATTTAGGCCACCTTTTCTCCGTCAGCATGGCCCGTGGCCCGACAGCAATGTCTGAATGTGTGTGGCAGCTGGCACTCAGCTTCTCACGAGCTCTGCTATGTGAGCCCCATCTATGGAGGACACAGGTGTTAGTGACACAAAAACCCAGGCATTTTCCACTCCTGTCTAGTGGGTCACCCTTTCTGTAAGCCCCAACCCCCACCTATCACAGAGATTAACTGTGGTTGGGGGCGGGTGCTTCTTATTGTAGCAGTAAAAAAGTAAAATAACCTGTCAATTTAGAAAAAAACAGATTCAGGCCCAGTGCAGTGGCTCATGCCTGTAATCCCAACACTGTGGGAGGCTGATATGGGCAGATTGCTTTGAATTCAGGAGTTCAAGACCAGCCTGGGCAACATGGCAAAACCTATCCCTACAAAAAATTAGCCGGACATCATGGCACATGCCTGTAGTCCCAGCCACTCCAAAGGCTGAGTGGGAGGATCAATTGAGCTCAGGAGGCAGAGGTTGCAGTGAGCCAAAATCGCGCCACTGCATCCAGCCTGACAAAGACCTGTCTCAAAAAAAAAAAAAAAAAAGAAAAGAAATTAGAACTCATAAGGTTCAACAAGTTCACCAGACAGAAAATCTACCTGCACAAATCAACAGCATCTCTGTCCACCCACAGTAACTGCTGGAAAATATTATTTAAAAGATACCATTTACAATAGCAGCAAGAATTACAAAATATATCTAGGTAATAGCCAAGAATACACAAAACTTCTATAAACATGTTTTAAATTCTAATAAGGAAACATAAAATGATCTGAATAAATAGAATACATTCTACATTTTGGGTAGGATGACTTCATGTAAGATGACTTATTTTGGATGACATTTATAAAGACCTAATTATATCAACAATGAACCGATAAATTTAATGCAATCCTAATCAAAATTCCAACTGGATTTCTTTTTGAGGAACTCAGTAGAAAAATAATTAACTTTTACAAAGAAGAGTAGAGGGGAGAATTGCCCAATTACATACACTACAAAATCAGAGTAACAGTAGCAGTGCCAGCTCTGTGGCAGTCCAGCAGACTAGCGGAAAACATGGGTAGCTGGGCAACAATGCTCCAGTCCTTTAGGAACTACACAGAGAGAAAGTTAACCCGGCAAACACAGGTCCTCAGTGGGCTCAGCCACCGGTGGAGGTTTTGCTGGGAGATTTTGCTACACTACTATCACTGCAACAAGTATAGCTGAGGAATAACAAAACATGTGCCTCAAGGCCCCCACGTGACTTCAAATGCACTACATCAAACTGGCTCTGTGGAGGGAACAGGACTTAACTGTTCAGCAGGCCTAACTCTTTGGAGCTGCCCCTGAAGTCGGCAGCAGCTATACATCCTTCATGAGGCCAGATGTGAAAAGCCCGGCCCAGAGAGCTGAGGTAGGTCCCTGCGCAAGGCCACAGGGTTTCCATCTCTCTCCACAGAAAACACATCGTGGAGCTCATGAGAAGCTGGGTGCCAGCTACCAGGAGAGCTGGAGGGTGAGCTGGAGGGGGTGGCCTTAGGTGGAGAGAAGGGACAGGAGAACACAAAGCAGGCCCATTCTGAGTGTTCAGCAATGTTAGGTAAAATTCACAGGTGGAAATCCTAGCCCCCAGGGTGATGGTATTTGGAGGTGGGGCTTTGGGAGGTGATTCGGTCTTGGGGGCAGAGCCCTGAAGAGCCCTTTAACAGAGATGATTAAAGCTCTTACGAAAGAAACTCCTTCCACCACAAGAGGACTCTGGGAGAAGGCGCTCTCTATGAACCAGACAGCAGGCCCTCATCAGACACCAACTCTGCCAGCGCCTTGATCTCAGACCTCCCAGACTCCAGAACTGTGGGAAATAAATGTCTACCCAGTCTGTGGATTCCTGTCTTAGCAACCCAAATGGACTAAGACAATCAACTTTGACTTCAGCTAATTCATGCAGATGTTCAGCTCTCCTGAATTACTAAAAGCATACACGTTTTTAAAAATACAGCATACAAATCAAATCTCAAGCATTTTGTGTCTGCTCTCTTTAGCTCCTTGTCACTCATCTCGTGTTTCTATAAAACCACATTCTTTCTTCTTGTTTTAGGGAGTTCTGTCTGGGTTGTGCTGTAGCAACAAAAAATTTCCAAATCACAGAGGCTTTATGCATTGATCATTGACCTTTGAGCACCGATCATTGTTGAAGCTGAGTAATGGGTATAATAGGTTTGATATTATATGTATGCATATATATTATATTGCATATATACATATATATTTGAAATTTTCCATGATAAAAGAGTTTTGTAAATCTCCATGGCTTAAACCCACAAAGGCTCGTTTCTTGCTCATCTTCCATGTCCCTCATGGATCAGCAAGGTCTCTACGCTACTTCATGCTCATCCAGAGACACAGGGTAGCCAGCCTCCGCCCTCTGGAGTATTACTCAGTACCGTAGCACCAAAAAGGAACCATGGGGAGAGCATGTGATGGTTCTTCAGGCTTTTGCCTGAAAGCGAAACCCATGACTTCTGTTCACATTTCATCAGCAAAGCCAGCCACATAGCCACACCTAATTTTAGTGGCTCAAAGACAAATGGATCTACTATCTACTCAGTAGAAAGGGAACTGGAAATATCTGGTGAACAGCACTAATGATGACCACAGCCACGAAGAGATGTAAGTCTAGAGATTCATTCAGAAAAAAGCCCTGATATGCCATAGAGTTGTTCCCAATGGATTTCACCCCCAACCAAAACCAAATACTCAGTTTTCTCAATTTTAATAAAACATTCAAACTTATACCAAGACTGGGAGTTCTACAATGTCAGGGACAGGTTATCTATCTTCTTTATTTTTCCAGTACCTCACAAACACAGCCCATTGAGAACTGTCCCTGACATTGTGAAACTCCAACCTTGGTCTAAGTTTGATTGTTTTATTAAACAATAAGAAATGTCTTCTTGTTGTCATCCCTCTGTACTGTTTGTGTCCCATTTTCCTCTTCCTATAAGGATGACAGTCCTCTTGGATTAGGGCCCACCCTACCGATATCTTAATTTGATTACCTCTGTAAAGACCCCATTTCCCCACACAGCCACACTCTGCAGTGCCGGGGTTAGAACTCAGCACTCTGCCTTTAGCAGGTGCTAGATAAAGATCTGCTCAACTGAGGAGGCCAGCAGAATGGATTTCCAGGCATCCTCTAGAGAAGCCATTGCTCATCTTTGTTCTTACTCTTACCCAACTCTGTCTTATGTCATTCCCAGGAGGAGACAGGAGGGGGCTGGTGCTTTTCTAGGAGGCCACTGAGTCATTGAGGCTGTCCCAGGTGGCCAGTCTTTCTCTGCTGTGAACTCACCAAATGTCAGTGGGTGGAGAAGGGAGCCTTGGGATCATCCTACTCAAAAGCATGCATCTTACAGGTGAGGAAACTGAAGCCCAGAGAAGGTAATGACTTCTACCTGCTTTAAGTCTACTTACAGTACGTCTCTTAAGTACCTTTGTATTAGCAATCTCTGAAAGGCTTGTGACTTTGAAACCTGGGTATCCTGGACCACAGTCCAGTCCTATCTGTGTCTGCCATATTATATCCAGCCATGCTGTACACTGCCATATGTTTAGTAAGGCTGAACTGAGAGAGAGAGAGAGAGAACATTTAAATAGTGTAGGCAATTCTGCCCATTTCACTCAATGAGGGGATATGAATCTGATTTTCCCGATAGATGTTGGTTCCTGCCTCATTCTCATACGTGAGCACTAGCAAGCCTTTGTATAATACTAACATGGCCCTTAGACACAGGCCAGTCCTGCCCTGGGGCTCTACTGAAGAGTCAACACTCTGCTTCCACACCGGAGAGAGAGCCCATCCTATGCTTAGTGAGAAATGGTGTCAGGGTCTCCGACATGGCAACTTCTGAAAGGATTTGCAGGGGTCATTTGAACTGTACTGTCTTTACACCCGAAGCCTGGTGCCATGTGCTCTGCTGTGACCATTGCCAGTGCCGGGGTTGGGCTGCCACGAAAGGACACATTGAGAACAGTGCCATGTATTAAATGAGCCTTCGGTGGGCTCTTGCTGGAGCATCTTATGAGCAATGGAGTGTGTAGCGAATAATAACTTGAACAAACCCATGCATTGCTTGACCATAGAAATCATTAAAATATCAAGGGGTTTAAAGACGTAATGACCCAGCAAAGATGGAAAATATGTCTAAATGCAGATCCCAGTCATTAAAAATGCATTTGGCACGCCACATTTGCCTCCTCTGAAAATGGGGGAAAATACATTTAGGGCAAGATGGCCACAGCTCCCCAAGAGGAAGGGCTGAAAAGAGAGAGACAATCCTCATTGGGTGCCCAATGAGGCAAAAGCTCTGAGGTGGTCAGATTGCCTTTCTGTGAGGGCTGATGATGCTATCACCATTGGAAGCTGCAGCCAATTCGCCACTCCAGAGGCTTGTGAACTATGCGAGATGCAGGAAGCATTTTCTGAAAGAGAGCCCCGCTTAGGGGAAGATACCAGAGTCTGCTTACCAGAAACATCAAGAAGGGAGGCAGTTGCAGAAATGAATGTGGACAGAAACACTGAATGCAGCAATTTATAAAAGAGGCTACCTTGGTCTCCTGGATACATGTTTCTTTTTTCTTACCAGATCTTAATTACTGTATTAGTTTGCTAGGGTGCCCATAGCAAAGCACCACCGACTGGGTGGCTTAAACAATGGAAATGTATTTTTTTTTTTTTTGAGACGGAGTCGCGCTCTGTCGCCCAGGCTGGAGTGCAGTGGCCGGATCTCAGTTCACTGCAAGCTCTGCCTCCCGGGTTCACGCCATTCTCCTGCCTCAGCCTCCTGAGTAGCTGGGACTACAGGCGCCCGCCACCACGCCCGGCTAGTTTTTTTTTTTGTTTTTTTTAGTAGAGACGGGGTTTCACCGTGTTAGCCAGGATGGTCTTGATCTCCTGACCTCGTGATCCGCCCGTCTCGGCCTCCCAAAGTGCTGGAATTACAGACTTGAGCCACCGCGCCCGGCCTGGAAATGTATGTTTTAGTTTCAGAAGCTAGAAATCTGAGATCCGGGTGTTGACCGGGTTTGTTTCTTCTGAGGGCTGTGAGGGAAGGACCTGTCCCTGGTTCTGCCAGGTTTGTAGATGACCGTCTTATTCCCGTGTCCTTTTATCATCTTCCTCCATACTGTTTGTGTCCCAGTGTCCTATTCCTATAAGGACAACATTCCTATCGGGTTAGGGCCCACCCTGGTGACCTCATTTTAATTTGGTTACCTCTGTCAAGACCCCACTTGCCCACATAGTCACACTCTGAGGTACCGGGGGTTAGAACCTCAACATATGAACTGGGGAAGGGGAGGCAGGACACGGTTCAGCCCACAACAGTCACTCAGTGATTATAATGCATCCAAAGGGAGGCTTCGAAGGGGTATGTTCTGTCACATGGAGAAAACAAAAAGCTCACAGTGTATGCTCCTGTTTTTCTAAGGTGTTTGGTCAATGAAAGTCCAACTCACCAAGGACAAACTGCATAAACAGTGAAGGGCGAAAGCTGGGGCTGTTGGCTGTGAAGCAGTTCTGTGATCTTGAGCAAATGAAACCCTCCCATGACTCAGTGTTCTCATTTGTAAAGGAAAGGAATGGAGTTGGTGAGCTGGACGTGGTGACTGGCACTCCCACCTGCTGTGAGCCTTCCTGTATGACAGAAACAAGAACACTAAAAACTCTGTTTTCAGATTCCTCTGCAGCTAGAGTTCTGCTTATGCATTAGGTGCCACCGACAAGATGCACTGGGATGAGATCTGGAGGACCACAGTGAGGTAGAGGCCACCTCGTTATTGCTGCCTCTGCGGGCAAAGCCTGGTCAACTGTGTGGAAAGAAGCTATGGAGGATAGGGTGAGCACTCGGTGTCTCTAACCAGCCTGAGGGGCTGGTCTGGCTGGCTAGGCAGGTGTCCCCTTCCTCCCTCACTGCTCTATGTGCCTCCCTCCTGAAGCTGTGCTCTTGCTCTATCCCCAATAGAGGAGGACTGGTCTTCTTTGGTCAAAGGTATATGAGTAGCTGTGCTCCCCTGCCAGAACCTCCAAACAAGCTCTCAAGATTGGTGAAAAAGCCAGGCATGGTGGCTCACACCTGTAATCCCAACACTTTGGGGGACTAAAGCAGGTGGATCACCTGAGGTCAGGAGTTCAAGACCAGCCTGGCCAACATGGCAAACCCCCTGTCTCTACTAAAAAAACCAAAAATTAGCCAGGCGTGGTGGCGGGCACCCGTAATCCCAGCTACTCAGAAGGCTGAGGCAGGAGAATCGCTTGAACCCAGGAGGTGGAGGTTGCAGTGAGCCAAGTTACACCACTGCACTCCAGCCTGGCAATAAGAGCAAAACTCCATCTCAAAGAAAAAAAAAAAAGATTCGTGAAAAAAAAGCAAACTGGAGAAAAAGGTATAAAGTACACTTCCACTTACAAAGGAGGGATACATATGTGTATTTTATTTTATTTTATTTTATTTTATTTTATTTTATTTTATTTTATTTTATTTTATTTTTTTGAGGCGGAGTCTCGCTCTGTCACCCAGACTGGAGTGCAGTGGCCGGATCTCAGCTCACTGCAAGCTCCGCCTCCTGGGTTTACGCCATTCTCCTGCCTCAGCCTCCCGAGTAGCTGGGACTACAGGCGCCCGCCACCTCGCCCGGCTAGTTTTTGTATTTTTAGTAGAGACGGGGTTTCACCGTGTTAGCCAGGATGGTCTCGATCTCCTGACCTCGTGATCCGCCCGTCTCGGCCTCCCAAAGTGCTGGGATTACAGGCTTGAGCCACCGCGCCCGGCCCCATATGTGTATTTTAAAGGAATCTCGGAATAAACAACAAACCAAAAAAAAGGTAGTCCTAACGATCTCTTTTAATAGGAAAAATAGTGAGACTAAGATGTCAGGCCCCAAACTCTGGCTGTGAAACTAGAAGCAAAGGATGAGTGAGCCTGTCTCTCTCCTGCTCAGTTCAGAATGAAGGAGGAGAAAACACATGGTGGGCAGGTGAGAAAGGGAAATTAGCATTTGCTGAGCTCTCTCTTTTAAACCACCTGGGCAAGGTACTTTAAGTACATTGCTTTCTCTAATCTTTTACAGTTTTGCTTTGTGGTAGGCATTTTTATTATCCCCACTTTATAGATAAGGAAAAGAGAGCAAAGAGGCGTGAAGCCACAGAAATCAGATTCATAAAGCAAGGAGAGTGGCAGAAGGGGGCTTTTTGCATCCAGGCCATTGGACCAAGCTCTAGCATCTCTCTCTTGCTGGGCCCCCAGATTGAGCCCATAGGCAGTGGCCACAGGAAGGTGCTATCTCCTTGGAATCCTGGTTTCTGTCTTCTTTCCTCACTCCAAGGCTAGGCCCCAATCTTGAATTTGAGAGGTGGGCCCCAAGCCTAGCCAGGGTAGCTCCCAGCCCTCCAGCTTCTCTGGGATTGGCTGAGAGGAGGAAGGGAGGGCCACTAAGCCACTGTTTTTTCTTTATTTGATCGGCTATTGAAATCATTTGACAGCCGGGCCCTGTGGCTTATGCCCATCATCTCAACACTTTGGGAGACCGAGACGGGAGGACCACTTGAGCCCAGGAGTTTAAGACAAGCCTGGGCAGCATAGTGAGACCTCATGTCTACAAAAATAGAATAAAATAAAATTAGCTGGGCGTGGTAGTGCAAGCCTGTAGTTCTAGCTACTGGGAGACTGAGGTGGGAGGATCACTTGAGCCCAGGAGGTCAAGGCTGCAGTGAGCCAAGATTGTGGCACTGCACTCCAGTCTGGACAACAGAGTGAGACCCTCTCCCCCTCCACCCAAAACAGAAAAAAAAAAAATCATCTGAGGAGTTTTAAAAATGACTGATGCCCAAGTTTCACCCTCAGAGATTCTGATTTAATAGGCAAGGGATGTTTGGGAGTTCCCTATGCAATCCTAATGTGCCGTAACGTTTGAGACTCCTTCTGGTTTTGAGTGTAGCAGGGGCCAGTATCAATGACACCACCCACCATGTGGGAGCTTGTTAGAAATGAGAAATCCATGGCCTACTGAATCGGAAACAGGTGGGAGGACGGGGGTAGACGGAAGGGAGCCAGTATTTTAACAAGCCTTCTACAGGATTCTGGTGTGCCCAGTTTGAGATTCACCATTCTAGGCAACAGCTAGAGACAGATCGTGTGCCATGGTTTGCTTTGTCAACTATCACATAACTGCTATGTTGATTATAAAACAAGCGAAATTTAATGGCCCCAGTGAATGAGAGTGTTCAGGACTTTTCCCCAAGAAAAAAACCTTGAGGCAAGTGAGAAAGTGTTTAAATGTAATTTGGAATCAACTGGAACTCACTCTAGCTTCTGAGAGGAGAGCAGCATTATCAAAACATGAGGATGCCCCTGAGCAACTGTACCACGAGCTTCCAAAGCCAGCGTGGATGCCTCGGGGAGAACGCAGCCCCTGAGGACAGAGGGGCACAGATGAACAGCCGCGGTGACCCCGGACCGGCAACCCCTCTTGCCAAGGCTTCCCAACTTGATGGTATGTTCATTTCCTAGGGCTTCTGTGACAAATTACCGCAAACTCAGTGCCTTAAAACAACAGAAGTGTATCCTTTCCCTGCTCTGGAGGACAGTGGTCTGAAATCAAGGTGTCGGCTGGGTTGATTTCTTCTGAAGGCTTAGAGGGGGAGTCCCTGCCATGCCTCTCTCCAGCCTCTGGCGGCTTCTGGCAACCCTTGCATTCCCTGGCTTATAGACCTATCACCCCAATCTCTGTCTCCATCGTCACATGACCGTGTGTCTCAAATTTCCCTCTCCTTTCTCTTCTAAGGACACTCAATGGACTTAGGGCCCACCCTCTCCTAATTTTACAGGTGCAAAAACAGAGGCTCCGAATGAATGATTTGGGGCCTTGAGGTCACTCAACTGTGAGATAGAGGTCAGAATCCAGCCTGAGCTATTTGCACTACATCTTACTTTCATCCTGATTTAGCCTTCCTTTGGTGGCTCCCAAATTTACTACTTATCTTTTTTGTTTTGAGATGGAGTCTCACTCACTCTGTTGCCCAGGCTGGAGTGCAGTGGGGCAGTCTTGGCTCACTGAAACCTCTGCTTCCCAGGTTCAAGTGATTCTCCTGCCTCTCAGCCTCTCGAGTAGCTGGGATTACAGGTGGGCACCACCATGCCCGACTACTTATTTTTTAATTTTTCTGTATTTTTAGTAGAGTCGGGGTTTCACCATGTTAGCCAGGCTGGTCTCGGACTCCTGACCTCAAGTGATCCACCTGCCTCAGCCTCCCAAAGTGCTGGGATTAGAGGCGTGAGCCACCGCGCCCGACTCTTCAGATTGGCTACTTCGCTTCTGCTTTTGCTAGGACTACCTTAGTCCAGGCCTTCACCATCTTCTTTCTGAATTGCTGTAACAGCTTGCCTGCTAGTCCCTTTGTCTACTCTTTTCTGCTCCAATTTGCCTGTGCCCCGCTGCTGTATGCTTTTTCATATTTCAGCACATTTTGTTAATAGAATGATCTGGGCCTAAGTCAGCAGGAAATTTATTTTCTAGCATCTAAAAATGATTTTTCATTAGGTTAGGTGTCACCTACTGGTCTGTGCCAGTAGGTGACTGGAGATTAGAAAATAATTAAGATGGGGAGCAGTAAAGTCATATCAGATACAGACTAGGTTTATAATATAGTTGACTTTTTACCATCCTTGGTAATGATGGATAAGGACAGAACTTACGAGTTCATAGTTAATCTACAAAGCTTACTGTAGCTAACAGCTTTAATCTAAACGCTCAGGCTGATACGTTTGCAGCCAGTTGTGTTTCTCTACCACTGTACAACTTCAGGTGGGGCCCAGAAGTCTCAGGTGTTAATGATCTACACACTAACCCCTCCAGCTGAGGTGGGAGTCTTTAAAAGCCACAAATGCAAAGGAATTACTGAATTCTCAGGTGGCTTTGATGAAGAAAGTCAAGTAAGTTTAGGTTAACCTGAGTCAGGAACATACACCTTGAGATGTACATTTCAGAGGGGAAGGTGGATTTTATAGAGTTGAGTTCTATATGCTTCTCTGATATAGCATTCCGGGAGGTGTATAAGTTCATATCATATGCATTTTCTTTACCAACCTGGGTTTAGATCAAAACAGTATGACGTTAGGAGGTCCCAGTGAAATATGGTAAATATCTTGCACCAGTGACCATTTGCAAGTTACCAGACATGAAAACCACACCCAATTCTTCTCTGCCACAAGAGTGTCATTGCCAGAGATACATCAGGCTCTCACACTCTTTCCTATTAAGCAATTCAAAACATTTTGACAAATGTGTCCATTTGTTTAATATATTTATCATCTGATTTACCTATCATACCACACAGCAAAGCTGTATGTTAGTTATATAGAACTCCAGTCAGATGACAAGGATGGTTAGACTCAGCATTGAAAATTCCTTCTCACTGAGAGCAAATTGGTGCAACCTCTTTGTGGTAGGTGCAAATATCAATTAAAATTTAGAATACAAATATTCTTTGACCTAACAATTCCACTTCTAGGATTTTTTTCATAAATAACAAAATCAGTCCAAGACAAAAACACACATGTGTGTAAATATTTATTTCAGCATTATCTGTAAGATGAGACACAACAGAAATATTCTTTTTTTTTTCTTTTGAGATGGAGTCTTGTTCTGTCACCCAGGCTGGAGTGCAGTGGCGTGATCTCTGCTCACTGCATCCTGGGTTCAAGCAATTCTTCTGCTGCAGCCTCTTGAATAGTTGGGATTATGGGCACCTGCCACTGCGCCTGGGTAATTTTTATATTTTTAGTACAGACGGAGTTTCACCATGTTGGCCAGGCTGGTCTCGAACTCCTGACCTCAGGTGATCCGCCTGCCTCAGCCTCCCATAGTGCTGGGATTACAGGAGTGAGCCACTGCACCTGGTCTGAAATATTCTTCAATATATGATAAATTCATATACATCCAGACCAGGTGTGGTGGATCACCTGAGGCAGGTGGATCACCTGAAATCAGGAGTTCAAGCCCAGCCTGGCCAACATGGGGAAACTCTGTCTCTACTAAAAATACAAACAACAACAACAACAAAAAAAAAGCCCTGCATGGTGGCAGGTACCTGTAATCCCAGCTACTTGGGAGGCTAAGGCAGGAGAATTGCTCGAACCTGGGAGGCAGAGGTTGCAGTGAGCCAAGATGGCTCCATTGCACTCCAGCTCTGGGCGAAAGAGTGAGACTGTCTCAAAAACAAACAAACAACAACAAAAAACTATTAATACTAAGCCTGATGCTGCCTCCTTATGCCATTTATGGACTAAAGAGCAGAGCTAGTTCCTGCTTTTCTTCCAGCAGCCATAAAGTAAGGGCTGAGCACTGGAGATTAGAAAATAAAAGATCCCACCCATGTTTCTGCAGAATTTCCAGACCAACAGTATGGTAGGGCAGACTAGGGTGTTAGGCACCAAGAGGATTCAGCTCCATACCCTTAACCTTGGGATAGTAATGTGATGAAATGTACAGGTGCACAGGGAATGTTTAATAGTTCTTAGTCTCATAGGTTTGGTACTTGGACTCTCTCAAGAGGGTAGAGAATGGCTCTGAAGCCAGAATCAGAGATTTGGTCCTGATGCTGCCGTTTACTAGCTATTTGACCATGAATAAGCTACTTTCTGGTCTCAGTGTTCTTATCTGTAAATGGGATAATTCTAGCACCTATCTCCCAAGGTTGTTGTGAAGATTAAACAAATAAGTAAAATACATACCGAGCACTTGACCAATGCTAGACATTGCTATATATTTAAAAGCTAATCTATTTCAGAAAGAGAAAACGGTCCTATTTCTGCACAGCTGTGGCTCACGCCTGTAATCCCAGCACTTTGGGCGGCCGAGGCGGGCAGATCACGAGGTCAGGAGATCAAGACCATCCTGGTCAACATGGTGAAACCCTGTCTCTACTAAAAATACAAAAACTAGCTGGGCGTGGTGGCACATACCTATAGTCCCAGCTACTTAGGAGGTTGAGGCAGGAGAATCACTCGAACCCAGGAGGCAGAGGTTGCAGTGAGCTGAGATCGCACCACTGCACTCCAGCCTGGGTGACAGAGCGAGACTGTCTCAAAAAAAAAAAAAAAAAAAGGGCTTCAGAACTCTCACTCTTCTTCCTCTCTCCAAGCCCCCTGAGGCTATGAATTAAAATAACAGACATGATCTTTGTCTCTGAAATTCTACAGAGGAGTTTTCCTAAGCAATGCTGTCTACTGCAATGCAAATTTTCTTGAACTATTCATTTTATCTCAAAATCATTTCTGAATCCCACAGTCATTAATTTCAAATCCAGACTTGCCTTTGGATGTAATTCTATGTAGCGCTTTTTTTGATTTACAAAAGTTCAGGGGCCCACCGTGACGGTGCTGGTGGTCTCTGAAAAGATCCAGCCAAGCACTCGGTCTGCGGTGCGGGAACTCCCATCTGCTGCTGCATAAATGACTCGCAGTGGAGTTTCTGGGCTAAAAGCACAGCAGTTTCCCTGCTGTGTAGGCATGATACAGGATTCCCGAACAGGAGGCTGTCGTGGGATCCTGAGCAAGCCCTCACTTGTCTGGAGCTCAGTTTCATCAGCTCTAAAACAAAGGGACTGAATTAAATGTCCTATTTTGTCCTTTCCAATTAAAAAGACTCTAAATATATAAGAACCCTGTCTCAGGAAGCTGAGTTCTTTTTTGTACTGTGCTGAAACCGCTCCCCCCGCCCACCCCAACCTCGCCACCACACACTCAAGCACACAGAACCCGTGAAATAACAGCTCCCACTTACTGAGTGCAAAGTGCCAAGGGCTTTATATACATCATTGCACTTAATCTTCACAATAAATCTGTGAGGTTGCTACTAATTTTTCAGATGCCCAGAGAAGTCAAACTGAAGGCCAAAGTAGGAGCCTTGCTGCTTCTTTGTTAGACAGGAACCTGGTCTGGATTTCTTGTATTTGTTTGTTAGAGATAGGGTCTCGTTCTGTCACCCAGGCTGGAGTGCTCACTGCAGCCTTGATTTCCTGAGCTCAAGTGATCCTCCTGCCTCAGCTTCCTGAGTACTGTAACTACAGGCCTGCACCACCTGCCCTGCTAATTTTTACTTTTTGTAGAGACAGAGTCTCGCTATGTTGTCCAGGCTGGTCTTGAATTCCTGGGCTCAAGCAATCCTCCCACCTTGGCCCCTAAAAGTGCTAGGATTACAGGCAGAAGCCACAGCACTGGGCCCTAGCCTAGATTATTAAAGTATCTTCTGGCTCTATAACACCCTGTAAATCTAGCTTCATGGTCTTCTCCAGTCTTCCAAGTCAGCTACACCAGGGGTGGGAGTCCAGGAACATGGGATTCTTCCTGACGTACAAGATGTGCAGTGGCACCATCATCCTTGGATTCTACATTTTGAATATGTTTTGTTTCAGCCATGCTGGTTTTATTAATGTAAAGCAGCACCCAAAAAGTTCTCCTGGAGCCTTTAAGAGCCTCCAGGACAAACAGAGCTTCTGTACACTTGATTCCAAACCTCCTTGCTCTCAAAATGTCAGAGCCCTCCAGAGTTTCTCTCAGGAGAGAGACTGAGCGGAGATCCCCTCCTGTGGGTTTTTGGCTTGCATCAGGCCACTGAGCAAGGCTGAACAAGAGCAGAGTGATGTGACCTCACTTTCAGGTCTGGTTTCAAAGCACACATTAAAGTTTCTGATTCTACCAGAGCCACATATTTTCTCAGTCTTCATCTTCCATCCCTGCCTTAAGCATTTCAGTCTATCCAGCCAATCTCTCTCTCTGTCTTTCTCTCTCTCACTCATACACACACATACATACACTCATACTCTCATTCATCTTGTATTTCGTAGTTCAAAATAAACATCAAAATTAAGGCTGTTCCTGTGATAAGAAAGTATATACAAAGAAGTGAGAGGCTGATTTTGTAAAACCGCCTGCATTCAGGGCTCTTTGGAACCATCCTCCTCTTTACAGGGCTGAGGGCTGCAATAAATAGAGCTCATCAGAGACTCAGACATACTCAGAATAAAAAGTGCACACATTTAATAGAGCAGCTGTGTTGGTCTGTGTTCCTGGAGGGGTGTGGGAGGAGACTGGCATTCATTCACTGCTCTGGAGAGGCTGTGCCAACAGCACAAAAAGGAGCAAGGAAGTTCCCAGTGCCATGGGCGGCACCCACCAGGCATGAGGTCCACTGACTGAACCAGTCTCCTTGCTCACCCACCGGCCACGGCCACCAACACCGTGTCCACCTGTGGGGTCTCCAGCCTCTTGGAGGCGAGATGGGGCTGTGTGGGGGATTCCTCAAAATGCTCCCACCAGAACATCCAGGAGTGACTCAATCTGGTGGGAGTCTTTGAAGTGGGAGGGGCGGGACCCATCCTGGGCAACCTGCAGCTCCTCAGGGAGAAGGACACCAAGACTTTGAGGCCATTGGAGGCCATCTCCCCACAGGAAGGAAGAGCCCAGGCCTCCATGTCCTTAAGGAAAAAAATCCTGCCATCTGGGAAAGGGAGGCACCACTTTACTTCCCATTGGGCCTTCACTTCCTGTAGGGCCTCTGAATGGTATTTAGCAAACAGAAATACAGAACACTCAGTTACATCTGAATTTCAGATAATCGGCAAATCCTGTTTCTATGTAAATATGTCCCACATACTGCATGGGGTAGATTTAAGACTAAAACATTATTTGTTATTTATCTGAAATTTAAATATAACTGGGCATCTTGTTTTTATCTAGCAATTCTCCCTTCCTTACAGTCTTCCCTCTGGCCAGGCCTTCCCAGGTGAGAGTTTATTCTGTGTGCTCTCAAGCAGAAATTTGTTCAGTTCAGATTCTCCTGGGATTCCTGGTGAAAAGGCAAAGATCTCAGGCCACATCTGTTGAATAGTATCTCTGGGGGTGCGGCCCAGAATACACATTTTATTAAGTTGTTATCTAAGTGGTTCTGATATACATTTGTATTAGTTATCTATTGCTTCTGAACAACTTACCCTAAAAAGGCTGAAAACCAGCAATATTTATCATCTTGTAGTTTATATGGGTAAGGACTTTGGGACTGACTTGGCCTGATGATCCTGGCTCGTGGTCTTTCATGGCACTGCAGTCAAGATGTTTGTCATCTCAAGCCTTCGCTGGCGCTAGGGAGTCTGCTTCCAAGCTCACCTAACTGAGCCTCAGTAGACCTCGGGGCCCGGAAACATCAGCTCCTCACCACGTGGACCTGTCTATATGTCTGCTCACAGCACGGCATCTGGCCTTTCCCAGGGTTAGAAATGAGATGGAGGCAGGGAGAAAGGGAAGGGGAGACAGGGAGAGAAAGAGAGAAGTGAGGGGTGGAGGTGAAGCACAAACACAAAAGTGAGCCCTGAAGACAAATCTACTCAAGGGAATAGGGAAGAGAATTACCCAAGAGCATGAATGGCAAGAGGTGGGAATCCTGGGGGCTGTCTTAGAGGCTCCCCACCACCATGTTCAGGTTTGGGAATTCCTGCTGTAGATGGGTCCTCGACGCACCGGAGCCAAGACCACACTGGAAACAATGGGGTCCAATGAATTTCTCTCCCTTATTTTTCCTTGCTTCCACTCCTCCTCCCTGTCCACTTTTTGGTGATCTGAGACAATAACAATGAGGAACTATAAAGAAGTAAAAAAGGAAAAGAAATCAAAATGGCAATCTTAGGAGACTAAGAGTAAATTTTAAAATGCTGGCAAATACTGTTTGGGTAGAATGAAACCATACGCAAATCCCATGCATATATAGCTGTGTCCTAAATGTCTTGTGGTTCTTGTAGAATCTCCTATAAGTACTAATGAAAACATAGAAGTAGGGTGACCAATCGTCTTAGTTTGACCAGGACTCTCCCGTGTCTGGGCAGAACAATATGTTTGGTTACCTTCATAACAAGGAGCCAATAAGTCATTGCATCAGCCACTCTGCCCCCATCTAGAGACTGAGTGGGTTGGCCTCGTGATGGAGTGGAGAGGACACGGGCTTTGAGCTACAGGCCCAGTGTGTGCCTTTAGTTGTGGCCCTAAGCTATCTCATCTAGAAAACAGGAACCATGCATCTGCTTGGTAGAGCGTAAATGATACACAGGGGAGTGCCTTGTAAATGGAGAGATGTCATCTCGATTTTAAAAAGACCCCCTCCTGTCAAGGAAGGTGAGATCAAAAATATCATCCCTTTTCACTTTTGCGACCAAGTCTGACATTTTCTCTTTTACATAGTTTGACCATGCTGACCTCCTGGAGAGGTGAACACAGCCCACAAAGGCCATATTACACTCGTTTAATTTTCATCTTAATTTGCCACTTAACCCCAAATTGATTTAGACTATTCCCTCCAGAAAATGCTCATCTCCCCAAAAGAACAGTCATCTCTATTATATCCTCAGTGACAAGTTTCCCAGAAAATCTGTACCAAGTCCTGATGTAACAGATGTGATTCATCTTTCACAGCTCTGGCAGTGTGACTCGCTCCTCCGAGAGAGAAAACTGTCCCCTGCAGCACTCTTTCCCTTGCCCTCTTCCACTGCCATTCCTCAAGGTTGGGGAGTTTTTTTGTCGTTGTTCGCGAAAAAGACAGTAATATTTAAATTCTGTTGAAGTGCTCCTCCCCTCTCTTTTTTTTTCTTCTGTGTTGTCTCATTCTGCGGAGTAAATGTGCAGGCCTGCACATTTATATGACCCAAAATGGTAATACCATTTTGGATGAACTCCTCTATTTTTCTTTGAGATGGGTCAATTGCAAGAATGGCCATAATTCTCTTCTATAATGATACTGTCCGTCATTCTTCTCCACCCACCCTTGGACTCTAAGGCACCCAACAAAGACCTTGGACTGATGATGATGTGGAGGAAAGATGATCTCAGTCTGTTCTGTTCCCTGCCACTTTGCAGCTGTATGACCTTGGACCCCTCTTGGTCTCAATGGGGAGAAAGAGATCTGGCTGTCTTATGGCAGCAGGTGTGGTTGTAAGAATGAAATAAATGAGATTAATATCAATGAAAATCCTTTCAAAACCTTAGAGTGCCATATAAATAAAAGGTGGTTAGTTTATTCATTAGAGTCCAGAGTCCTTCCATTGCCACACTTCAGATATCTGGCCAGCTGAGTATTCCATTAGAATTATTACTTGCATTGGTTACTGGGTGAGAATTTCTGCTTACTGGCCTTGGCAGGTTTACCTAATAATTTAATTAAATTATTTAAATTTAAATTACTGGAGGTAATTTAAAAACTTTCACAAATCTGCTGCCTCATGCTTTTTGTTTTATAGTTTTAACACTTAAGAGGCTAATTTTTGGCTGGTCTGAGTGCAGTGGTGTTTACAACTAATTGATCACAACCAGTTACAGATTTCTTTATTCCTTCTCCACTCCCACTGCCTCACTTGACTGGCCTTAAAAAAAAAAAAAAAAAGGCTAAATTTTGCCCCTGCACTTTGGGCACACCACCAAGACCAGTTTACAAAGTATGTCCTTTCCCTGACATTCAAGATGGTGCGATTTCAGTTTACACAGAATTTAACTTTTAGTTTTATATCATTTCTATACAGATATGGAATGTTTTTACAACCTACTTTTGCAATCAGCAGTTCTACCTCGATAAAATTGACTTTTAAAAAATGAGCTAGGCTTAGCTAATCTTAAACAAGTACCATAATTAAAGAGAAGATTATAAACACAGCTTCCCTCCCTGGTTCCTTTAGTTGCATGCAAGCTTGTAGTTAATATGAAAGGAAAACACTACCACCATGTCAAAAGAAATGAGGAGAAAAAAAAAAAAAGGTTCACCTACCAGCCTGATACCACAAGTGGACAGACTGAAAAGGAAACAAAGTGAATTGCTTCATTAACAGCATTGTTCTGAAAGAAAAAGGATGGGAGGGTTGGGTTCAAAGACTCAACCTTATCCTACAGCACTTTTTCATCTTTCCAGGGCAAGTGGTGAGTGGGAGTTAAGGTCAGTACCTTGCATAAGATCTCTCAGCCAGCTCTTGATGGAGCTGGGCAAAGATGTTGTGATGGTTAATTTTACATGTCAATTTGACTGGGTCAGAGTGCCCAGATATTTGGTCAAACATGATTGTGGGTGTTCCAGGTGAGGGTGTTTTTAGATGACATTGACATTTAAATTGGTTGACTTTCAGTAAAGCAGATGGCCCTCCATAACGTCTGGTAAGCCTCACCAATCATCTGAAGGCCTGAATGGAACAGAAGCCTAGCGTCTCCTGAGCAAGGAGTCTGCTAGCAAACAGCCTTCAGATCCCAACTGCAACATTAGCTCTTTACTGGGTCTTCAGCTGCTGGCCCACCCTGTAAATTTTGGACTGACCAGCCTCCACCACATGAGCCAATTCCTTAAAATCAGTTTCTCTCTCTCTATGCACATCCTATTGTTTCTGTTTCTTTGGAGAACCCTGACTAGCAGAGATGTAAAGCAAGAAGAACTTTACACAACAGGATAAGAGTCTGAGCCATTTCCCTCCTCCATAGTAAATTCATACACACACAGACGTGACTTTTAAGCTGAGATAGGAGCTTTGACTATTTCAAGGACATTGACTAGTGCAGTGGCTGTCAGAAGTTTGCAGCTCTGCCCCGCTGGGAGCCAAAAGGCTGGGTTGAGTCCCCTTCCCACCACTTACTGGCTGGGGGGCCCCAATTGAGTCACTTAACTTCTCTCAGCCTCGGTTTCCTCATCTGACAAAACAGAAAGCTCTTTGTAAATACCGCTATAAAGTGTCTGATATTACTTTTACTTACCATATTTCTTAAAGCAATAGTAATAGCTAATATTAGAGGACTTTATATGTGCCAGGCTTTGTGCCAAGAAGATATATTATCTCATTTAATCTGTTCAGCAACCCCATGAGGTGCATAGTACCATGTCTCTGCTTTACAAATGAAGAAACTGAGGTAGAGAGAAGTTGAGCTGCCTGCCAAGGTCACACTGCTTTGCTCTCCTTTCCCCTCCTTTTCCCTTGATCTCCCCCAGTCAGGCCACATGGCCATTTCTGAGTCACATATGCCACCCCCAATCATCCCAGCAATGGATCCTTGTCAACTTTGGCACGTTAATGTTGGGGCTTACGTCCCCTCCTTCATTCAACAGTGAAACCCTGAGGACATTAGGGTGAGTCACTTTCTCTTTCACATCTGTGTCCAAATTTAGCTACATCTCCTTCTGTTCTCCTTTCCCTCCCCACCTTCACTTCCTTCCCTCTTCCATTAGTCTTGCTGAAGAGGTGACTCTTTTTTTCTGGAATCAATCTGTCTGTGCTCAGGTTCCCATTTCTTCCCTCCAGGCTCTTCCACCCTTCACTCCATCAATTATCCACCCCCTAGTCACCTCCATTTATCTTCAACCACAACTTCCCCTCCCTGTGCACTTCTACAAGCCTCTCAACCCAGCCTCTCTCCTCTTACCTACCAAACTTTATGAAATAAGATACTACTCTTTCTCCACTCTTTTGCCCCACTCTCCATTCATGTCTACTCATTTTTGTATTCTCTGTAGAACCTAGAATTCACATTGTGGGTGCTTAAGGAAAGATAGATGAATTAATTATGGAACTGGATAATCAAATATTCCTGAGCAGTAAGTGTGAGGATGGTGCAAGATGCAAAGAAGATGTCGTTCCTGTCTTCAAGGAGGAGGCTGTGGAATTTATGAGTTAAAATAGACACACAAAAAAGTCAGTAGATCTACACTGTTAACAAACATTTAAAGTCTTTAAAATGGAGGCATCTGGAGAGAGGCCCCCGGGACTGGAGTAACAGCTTCTTGTCCCCCTACTGCTTATGTGAGTGCAGATAAAGTCATAGGTAAATCTGAATAAGGTTCAAGGACCGACCCCTGAGCCACAATTGGGGCTTATATAAAATGAATGCCCGTGGTGAGTATCTGGGATCCTCCCTTGCTGAAGATGGGCAGTGTCCCTGGAGGGAGGAAGCATCAGTGGGCAAATGGTTCGATGCCATGGACAGCTCAGAGCAGTGTGAATCAGTGTGGGGTACCCAGGGATTCCTGAGTATCTGAGTGACGGAAGTCGGAACCTGTTCCTGGCTTTCCCTGGCTGTGCACCCCATCTCTCCAGCTATAAAATGAGGGGTGATGCTCTGAAGACATGAAGTGTGAGCAGCAATCTCTGGATGATTTTCCACATTCTCTGCCCACATCTTCTGTAACCTTCAGGGCTGCGCCCCTCCAGGCGGCAGCAGCACTTCCCCCTCTGAGAAGCGTTGGCAGCTGAGAGGAAACACTGGTGGACTGTGACTGCTGAACCATCCCCTAAGGTTCAGACTTGGAGGGAGCCCTGTCCCAGGGGCCAGGCTTTGTGAGACCTTGGCACCCTGGAAGCCCAAGGCCCCAATACTGCCTGATCCTCCACAGCAGTGCTTCTCAAGGGCTGGGCTGCTTTCAATCAGGTCCTGGAGCTCCCACAGACCAAAATAGCATTTACAGCCTGCCTGGGAAGATCTACAACCCTAAATTCTTTTAGGAACAATGAAATCAGAGTATTGAGCTGAGGAGTTGTTTCATTTCATAGGTTGAAGGAATGAAAGGAAACACATTTGCAAAACCAGGTCACTCCACTATGCTCCAGTAAGAAGAGTAATAATAATTGGTATCAAATACTTGGCGTGTCCCAGGTTCTGTCCTGTAGTAGTCACTCCCTTCGGGAACTTGCTCCTCTATATAACAATGGGCAGCTGGTGCCCAGAGCACCTGCCACATGGCCTGGCCGGCCACATGCAGATAAGGAGAGATGATGACTCCTTGTTTTGGGTCATCTTCTGTGAAGAGAAAGCAGGAGGGGAGAAGATTGATAAGATCTGGTCCAGGATCAGCTAGGGCCTGAAAGGAAGCCAGCCTGGGAGACCGAGGGGAGCGGATTCAGAGTCTATCTCCACCCCCTGCCATGCAGTGGGGGCTGAGAACCCTGCTCATGCAGAGATGCAGTAGATCTGCAGACAGCTGCTGGAAGCAAAGGTAGCTGAAAGTCCAGGAGCCCCATTTATTCTTTTCAAATGTGGCACACTGCTGAGAAGGGGAAAGAAGAAATCAAGCCGTTTATCAACTGTGAGAAATACCCACAGGAACTCACATTTCCATCCAGATTTCAAGTTGACATTTGGCTCTGACATCCATCTTACTATTGGAGAATCCTGAGACCTCCATGGGTGAACATAACAAATGTCACCACCAGGCCAGGCGTGGTGGCTCATGCATGTAATCCTGGCACTTTGGGAGGCTAAGGCAGGTGAGTTACTTAAGGTCAGGGGTTTTAGACCAGCCTGGCCAACATGGCAAAACCCCAACTGTACTAAAAATACAAAAATCAATCAGGTGTGGTGCTGTGCACCTGTAATCCCAGGTACTCGGGAGGCTGAGGCACAAGAATCGCTTGAATCTAGAAGGCAGAGGTGGCAGTGAGCCGAGATCACGCCACTGCACTCCAGCCTGGGTGACAGAGGGGAAACTCTGTCTCAAAATAAATAAAAAAATTTTAAAAACCCAAATGTCACCACCACCACTATCATCATCCCTGTCTCACAGGTGAAAAAACAAACTCAGACTGAGGGACCTGCCTCAGAACTCACAGCCAGTCAGCAGCAGAGGCAGGAGCGCAGCCTTCTCCCTCTGGCTTCTGTTAGTCCAGAAAGTCCCCACCAAGTGATGCTGAGGCAAATCTTCAATCAGGAGAGGGACAGGGTGATCTGAAGGGGTCTGTGTGGCCACGCTCCTAATCATAATCAATGATTGGCATGGATTGTTTAGAAAGATGGTAGCAAAATACTCTGGGGACTCATGGACGAATCAGGGTCAAGGGAAGTGTCCTGTGGTTGGAGAAGAGTTTCTGGGGAGATTCACACACAAGCTCCTGACCAGGGGCAGCTGAACAGGCAAAACCCTGGGCTCTCTCTTTATAGAATCTCATGCTTCTTGCCAGGAACCTCAGGGGAGTGTGAAAAATGATGAGTTTTGTTTTTTGTTTGTTTTTGTTTTTTGTTGCAGAGTAACAGTCACATTTTTCAAGGCTATCTGGAAAGTTATATCCATCCTTCGGAGACACTAGTAAAAAAATAAAGTAATAGATTCCCCTCCAGCCTTTTACCAAGAATTACAAACCTACTAACAGCCTTCACCCTTTCTGTCTGTCTGTCTCTCTGTCTCACACACACACACACACCCCTACCTCTGCTCCTCTGCTCATATTTCACAGGGCTGGACACAGATCTTTATCTAACTGCATAGCTCTGAATTGCTAAGTGGCAGAATTAGCTTGGATCCTATGTTATCCCTGATCACGTTAACCAGATCAATGAAGCAGAACTTCTATCAGAATTTTTTTTTTTGAGACGGAGTGTCACTCTGTTGCCTAGGCTGGTATGCAGCAGCAAGATCTCGTCTCACTGCAACCTCCGCCTCCCGGGTTCAAGCAATTCTCCTGCTTTAACCTACCGAGTACTGGGATTACAGGCGCACGCCACCACACCTGGCTGCTTTTTGTGTTTTTACTGCAGACAGCGTTTCACCATGTTGGCCAGGCTGGTCTCGAACTCTTGACCTCAAGTGATCCACCTGCCTCTTGGCCTTTCAAAGTGCTGGGATTACATGCATGAGCACCATGCCTGGCGGGCACTTCCATCAATTTTTGAGTCTGAAGCCCTCCCAAACACAACCCCAATGTTGAACCTGGTAAGCTGGTTAACTCTCCTACGACTTAGGCCAATCATCTGTCAATCATCAAAGCTGCCTTTAAGATCAACCTAGGACTCTACCGTGGGAACGATAAGTGAATGTGGGGCAGGTATGTGTCCTGTGCTGGCCTCTCTTCACTTTCTGCCACCACACATAGGCAGTATCCAAGTGTCAGATTTTCCTGAAGGCTGGTTGACTAAAGGGAAATACAACAGAAAAGGAAAAAAAATTGCAACTCCACTCTGAAAGTGGCTTTCCCCATAATCCAAGAGAAAAGCAACAAGAAGGCACCTTCAGTTTTAAAACTTTTTTTTTTTTAAGCTAAGTTCGTGCTCTGTTACCCAGGATGGAGTGCAGTGGCGTGATCACAGCTGACTGCTGGCCCATCTCCTGGGCTCAAGTACTCCCCCCATCTTAGCCTTTCCAGTAGCTGGAACTCCAGGTACATGCCACCACGCCAGGTTAATTTTTTGAAATTTATTTTTAGTAAAGACAACGTCCCACTACATTATCCAGGCTGGTCTCAAATGATCCTCCTGCCTCGGCCTCCCAAAGTACTGGGATTACAACAAGCATGAGTTATGACACCTGGCCAGTTTTAAAACTTGCTCTGCTGGCCAGGTACAGTGGCTCATGCCTGTAATCTCGGCACTTTGGGAGGCTGAGGCAGGAGAATTGCTTGAGCCCAGGAGTTCAAGACTAGCCTGGGCAAAATAGCAAGACCTTGTTGTTTGTTTGTTTTAACAAGTTATAAAAAAGAAAAAAGACCAGGTGCGGTGGCTCACGCCTGTAATCCCAGCAATTTGGGAGGCTGAGGCAGGCGGATCACCTGAGGTTGGGAGTTCCAGACCAGCCTGACCGATGTGGAGAAACCCCACCTCTACTAAAAATACAAAATTAGCCGGGCGTAGTGGCACATGCCTGTAATCCCAGCTACTCAGGAGGCTGAGGCAGGAGAATCATTTGAACCTGGGAGGCGGAGGTTGCGGTGAGCCGAGGTTGTGCCATTGCACTCCAACCTGGGCGACAAGAGCGAAACCCCGTCTCGGAAAAAAACAAAAACAAAAAACAAAACAAAACAAAAAACACTTGCTCTCCAGATGGCAAACCTCACTGCCCAAGTAACTCTAATACACGTTGTTGCAACTCTCCCTCCACTTCTCAGGAATCCCCACATCGTGGGGGTTAGAATCAAGCCCAGAATCTACCTCCTTATGTAAGCTACTCATTTTCTCATCTCTTGAGTTACTCTCACTAAATAATGATCCCCTGATGGGGGAATGGAGAGGTGCAGGCTTGAACACTTTCTGGGTGCAAAGAAGTGGATTTCCTCTTTTGTTACATTTAAATCAAACCACTCCCACAACAGGTTTTTGTTTCCTCCCTTTTACTTTCTGGTGAGTTTCATAACGCTTACTTTTGTAGTTTGATAAGATCTCCACAGTATGATCAGCAACCAACACTATTCTAGAAAGTTTCTAAATCAACTGTTAAGATGATCTGGTGGGTATCATGGACAAAATGCAAACTGAAAAAGCAGATTACTTTCTGGGAAGGTAATGATTGAGAAGGATCTTAAGGGTAGGGTTTAATGGGCTGAAAGGTTTGAATGCTCTGCCAGTTAGGATCTGATCCACTGCAAGGGAGAGAAACCCAGCCCCAAAGCAGCAGAACAGAGTTAACTAGGTGAGGTAACTGGGAAGTCCAGGGGCTGCAGTGGCTTTAGACATAGCTGGCTTCAGAGACTCAAACAGAATCATCGGAAAAATGTTCTAATTTCTCTGTTTGCTTCTAGACTCTGCTTTCCTCTGTCTTGACTTTTACTCTTGGGCAGCTCAAAACTTACTTTGCCCTTGGCACTAGCTACTCCAGAAAAGAAGGGCCTCTTATCCAGGGGGGATCCTGGGGGTTAGCCTGGGTCAGGAAACCCAAGTCTTTCCTGAACTTGGTGGGCTACTGGGAGCAGCATGATAAAAAGTCTGGAACCCCAGGTTAGGAGTGCGCTTTGCCACCACCGCCTGCACAGATAAGTGTAGAGAGATATTGAAGGTGGGGAGACAGAGGAGTGAGGCCCAACCTGAGGTGATGGCAGTGAAGATGGAAAGTGGGGGAAGACTGAGAGAACCTATCGCAGGTAGATCAGTGTATGATACACTGATTTCATGTGAGGCAGAAGAAATTAGAAATGTTAAAAGAATGGTGATGCCATTAGTGAAACAAGAATATGAGGCAGAATTTCTACTTTTGCAGAAATTTTGCTAAGACATACTCTTGGTTGGGCAAGCAAAGGAAGACATCTGGCAGGCAGCTGAAGGGGAGAGGTCAGACTTAAGAGAGGGGTCAGAGCCAGAGGTCTAGAGAGGGGGCCTCTACAATAAGCTTGTAGTTGGAATCATGAAAATTGCAAGATCTATGTGTGTAGAGGTGAGCAGTCAAAAGACAGAGCCCCAGGGAATTGTGAGTTAAGCGACAGAGAAGGAAAAGGAACGAAGGCTGTGACTGAGGAGCAACCAGACGCTGGGCGGAGAAAGACCTACTTAAGTCAAATAGGAGGAAAGTTCCAGTATCAAAAAGAAAAAGAAATAGGCCAGGCGTCATGGCTCACGCCTGTAATCCCAGCAGTTTAGGAGGCCGAGGCGGGCGCATCACGAGCTCAGGAGATCGAGACCATCCTGGCTAACACGGTGAAACCCTGTCTCTACTAAATATACAAAAAATTAGCTGGGTGTGGTGGTGGGCACCTGTAGTCCCAGCTACTCAGGAGGCTGAGGCAGGAGAATGGCGTGAACCTGGGAGGCGGAGCTTGCAGTGAGCTGAGATCATGCCACTGCACTCCAGCCAGGGTGACAGAGCAAGACTCCATCTCAAAAAAGAAAAGAAAAGAAAGAAATAGATCCCCATGTTCAACAATATTTCCAATATTGGTTCTATACTCATATTTTCCTCATTCCTTTTCACAAGTGAACTCACAAACTAAGTCCAGTGAGCAGCTTTTGAGGCTAAAAGATTTATTGTTTTCTGAATACCAGTGGCTTCCATCCTAAGTTATATTAATTTGAGACCTGAGTTCCTTATCATTAGTAACAACATATTGATTTGGGGGTCTTCTCTCATTTTTTTAGAACAAGGACCAGGCATTAAAACAGCTGCCCAAGTACCGCGGTGCAAAGACGGCACTGCTGCAGATAGCTAAGCTGCTAAGCAGGCAGCATCATTATGTTGACTTGGGGGCAGATGTATAAAATCTAATGCTGGCAGATAAAAGGCAGGTTGGAAGTCTCAGTGTATGAAGTACAAAACTGGGAGCTATATGACCATCAACCTTTTTGAGAACTGACTGTCCCTGGAGTCAAGGCAGAAGACATTTCGAGATTTCACCTTTAAGTGTTCTGTTTTTTTCCAATTATTTCTTGAATTTTGGTACTTCCCAGGGCCTTAATCTGGGCTTTTCTCCAATCTATACATTTAGGGTGATCTATAAGACCTCAACTTGGCTGGGCGCAGCGGCTCACGTCTGTAATCCCAGCACGTTGAGAGGCCAAGGCAGGTGGATCACCTGAGGTCAGGAGTTCTAGACCAGCCTGGCCAAAATGGCAAAACGCCGTCTCTACTAAAAATACAAAAATTAGCCGGGTGTGGTGGCACACACCTGTAATCTCAGCTACTCAGGAGGGTGAGGCAGGAGAATTGCTTGAATCTGGGAGACAGAGGTTGCAGTGAGCCAAGATTGCACCACTGCACTCCAGCCTGGGCTATGGAATGAGACTCTGTCTCATCAAAAAATAAAAATAATAATAATAAAAAAGACCTCATCTTTCTCAATCCACCCTCTCTTCTGCCCCCAAACCTATATACAGTCATCCCTCAGTATCCATGGGGAATTGATTCCAGGACCCCCCAACAGATATCAAAATCCACAGATGTTCAAATCCTTTATATAAAAAAATAGTGTAGTATTTGCATATAATCTACACACATCCTCCCATATACCTTATTACTTTTTTATTGGACTGAATTTTTTTTTATCTTCAGCTTTTAAGTTCAGGGGTACATGTGCAGGATGTGCAGGTTGATTGCACAGGTAAGCGTGTGCCATGGTGTTTTGCTGTACAAATCATCCCATCACCTAGGTGTTAAGCCCAGCATCCATTAGCCATGCATTTGCCCTCCGCACCCACCCCCTACTCCCATATAGTTTAAATCATCTCTAGATTACTTGTAATACCTCATGTAATGTAAATGTTAGGGAAATAGTTGTTACACTGTCTTGTGTAGGGAATAATGACAAGAAAAACTTCATCTGTACATGTTCAGTACAGACACAACCATCCATTTTTTTTTTTTCCTGAATATTTTCAGTCTGCATTTGGTTGAAACCCATGGAACTCACATATAAAGAGGGCTGCTTGTGTTTAGCTGCCTATTACATACATGAAACCAGGGTCGCAGTGTGTGGTCACTCAGGCTGGGTACAACAAAGAGCAACATCGAAAGGGGACACCATTCACACTGTAGATATCATTATTGTTTTGAAGTTAAAACCAAAATTAAAACTGTTGATTCCAAATTTACAGGATTTATATACAGGAAAATTTTCTGGCAGATGACAGTAAAGTCTCTAGTTCTAATAAAATTAATGTTATTACCACTCTTTTCAAAATAAAAGTGTTTTAAAGAAAAGGGCCTCTGACCTGCAGAAGGGCAGTATGAGGACTGTAGAGGCCTTGACCCCATCAGGATGCTTCGCGGGCACCTGCACAACTTACTATATCTGCCTTGGGGGTCTAGCTCCACAGTTCTCAGATCCCTTCCTCTTCATTCCTACTGCTACTGCCGGAGTTCAGACCCCACTCCTCAACATCTCTTACCTGGTCATTCTTCCCTCTTGATCTCTTTGCTTCATGTCTTGCCCCTCTCCCGCCCACTCTCCAAATTTGCTGTCAGAATAATCTTTCTAAAATGATTTGGCCAAGTGGCTTCCTGGCTTAAACTATTGAAATATCCTCTCATTGCCTCCAGAATCCATCTGCACTCCTGAATACGCCACACGGACTCTGCACGTCCTTGCCCTGCCCTCCTGCCTACCCATTAGTCACCTCCTACACACGCCCTATGCTCGAGCCACATCAAAACCACATTTGATGCTGTTGCATGTATTTGCCTAGAACACCTGACAAGCTGTCCAGTGGATTTCCATTCATCCTTCAAAATTCAACTTAATGATCCCTTCATGAAATCTTCCCTGACCATCTGAGTGAGAGGCGACCACACCCTCCTTTGCACTGCCACTGTAGCTAGCTTATGCCTTTATGATTGCATTTCTCTGAGTTGCAATTATTTTTTTCATATGCCTCTCATTACAGATGTAAGAGCTGCTTATGGGTATGGAATGCATCTTATTATTTGTCCCTAATATCTAAAAGAGTACTGATAGGCATCCCTGATACCTAGCACAGTGCCTGTCTGCTGAATTGAAGGAGTAAATAAACACGTTGAATGTTCAGAAAAGTCATTGAGGGTGGATTTGAAAATGAGAGAAGGGAAGAGAATTAAAATGTCTTGAGGATTTTAAGTTCCGGGATACATGGTGCAGGATGTGCAGATTTGTTATGTAGGTAAACATGTGCCATGGTGGTTTGCTGCACCCATCAACCCATCGCCTAGGTATTAAGCCCAGCATGCATTAAGCTATTTATCCTGATGCTCTCACTCCCCGCTATTGAGGATCTTTTATGTCAGGCATTGTTCCAGACTCTTTACACATAGGTCCCCAGTTTTGAGTTAACTGTGGAGAAACTTTAACAGCAAAAAGCCATATTTCATTTGCTGTCCACTTTACAGTATTTTGAGGAGTCTCGGGGAACTTCTTTGCTAAGTTCTGTTCCTGCCCTCTGTGGCCTGCACAAGTCTGCTGCATTGGGACCTTTGTGTTTTCAAAAGGGGAATTATTTCTTTCGTTTGACTTTTCGTATTGCATTCTGCTGGGAATTATCAAACCAGTGATGCCCTATGCCTCATTAAAGCCTTATGGGGATTTATTTTTTATTTTTTATTTTTAAATAAGAGCAACCTCTCAATTATTTTCCCCTGTGGCTTCTCTCTTCCTATGATGAAGGTAGGGTCTAAAAGACGTGGTGAAGATGTCTGATTGGAACATAACAGTAAACAACAGGCACACTACTAAACTTGGAATCCTTCATAACAACTGAGGATTGTTTTTCCGGGACCACTTATGTGTCATTTACTTGGGATGGTTTCTTGTACACCTCTCTAGTTTGCAAGAGTTTACCAGTCTGGATTCTCAGAACAAACAGTTTTGACTTAAGCTGAGGAGACTGCTTATCTGGTTTAACCATCACCACAATGTTAGCCAGTAGATATTTTCATTTTACAGAAAGAGAAAGTAACATGCAGAGTTTAACTTGCCCAAGGACATACAGGTAGATTAGGTGGTAATCAAGTGAGCTGTTTTCTCATAAAGCTTGGGAGCATAAAGGGAAGGTGATCGGATTTAGAACTGAACTGGAGCTCTCTTCCAGGGCTAACTGGGAATATTGTTCCTACCAGCCAAACTATGCCTCTCCTGTTCTTTGGACTCTCAGGTTAACAAGCAGACATTTCACAGGGAACAAGAGTAACAGACGGACTGTGGGTGTCAGATACATGCTTGAGAGTGAAGAGTTTCGAACAACAGAATTTTTTAAAAAAATCCATCCACTGCAGTGGCTCGCACCTGTAATCCTGGCACTTTGAGAGGCCAAGGTAGGATGACTGCTTGAGCCCAGGAGTTCAAAACCAGCCTGGGCAACACAGTGAGACGCTGTCTCTACAAAAAGAAATATTTTTTTAATTAGCCAGGCATAGTGGTATGTTGCCTGTAGTCCTAGCTACTGGGAGGCTGAGGCGGGAGGACCACTGAGCCCAGGAGGTCAAGACTGCAGTGAGCTATGATCATGCCACTGCGCTCTAGACTGGGCAACAGAGTGAAACACTGTCTAAAAAAAAAAAAAAAAAAATCCTTGTAACAAGATTTAGAAAGAAAATAGCTATTTTAAAACCACATTACTGGCCGGGTAGGTAATCCCAGTACTTTGGGAGACCGAGGTGGGTGGATCATGAGGTCAGGAGATCGAGACCATCCTGGCTAACACAGTGAAACCCCATCTCTACTAAAAATACAAAAAAATTAGCCGGGTGTGGTGGCGGGCGCCTGTAGTCCTGGCTACTCCGGAGGCTAAGGCAAGAGAATGGCATGAACCCGGAAGGCAGAGTTTGCAGTGAGCCGAGATTGCGCCACTGCACTCCAGCCTGGGTGATAGAGTGAGACCCCGTCTCAAAAAAGAATAAAAATTTTTTAAAAAAGCATATTATTGTACCTACAGTCATAATTGTCACTGAAATCCAAAGATATTCTCTCTGGTTAAACATTTATTATTTGTGGGCGTGTGAAACTTGTTTTTCCTGTTTTTAAGTTTGAAGAAGCCAGTCCTTTGTTCCACGTGAATTATATGCCACGAGATTATTTACACTCATTCTAAACACAAGTGTAAAGTTTCTCATCTAAGCTTTGTATAAAAAAGTAGTAATTTGTATATGTAGCACCTCAGTACATTGCTGTACTGTGCATGCAGCACAAGCAGGTTATCAGGACACATTCCTTAAAAGAACAAGGTTGGGTACTGAATGTAGATACATGAGATTGTTTGTACTGTATACATAAAACTTGGGCAATGATTTGTCAAACAATCATGAGCCAACACAAGCACCTGGA
Organism: Colobus angolensis palliatus; assembly: GCF_000951035.1. Classification (NCBI taxonomy): domain Eukaryota; kingdom Metazoa; phylum Chordata; class Mammalia; order Primates; family Cercopithecidae; genus Colobus; species Colobus angolensis. Next base: position 1,500,408 of record NW_012117688.1, on the reverse strand, counting down.
ACTCACACCGTTAATGCCTGGACTTCAGCAGATGAACAAATCTGAGTTAAAGGTAACTTTTTAAAAATTACTCAAGGCCAGGTACGGTAGCTCATCCTTGTTATCCTAGCAATCTGGGAGGCCAAAGCAGGCGGATTGCTTGAGCTCAGGAGTTTGAGACCAGCCTAGGCAACATGGCCAAACCCCATCGCTACAAAAAATACAAAACTTAGCCGGGCATGGTGGCGCGTGCCTGTAATCCCAGCTACTCAGGACGCTGAAGTGGGAAGACTGCTTAAGCCTAGGAGGTGGAGGGTGCAGTGAGCCAAGATCGCACCACTACATTCCAGCCTGGGTGACAGAGCGAGACTCTGTCTCAAACAACAATAAAAAACCCAAAAGTATTTAAAAGCACTGACCCATCAAAAGACTGTCAGTGGTACCTCATTAGAACTAATAACCTGATTGGCCAGGCGCAGTGGCTCACACCTGTAATCCTAGCACTTTGGGAGGCTGACGCGGCGGATTGCCCGAGCTCAGGAGTTTGAGACCAGCCTGGGCAACATGGTGAAACACTGTCTCTACTAAAATACAAAAATCAGCCGGGCGTGGTGGCGTGCACCTGTAATCCCAGCTACTAAGGAAGCTGAGACAGGAGAATCATTTGAACCCAGGAGGCGGAGGTGGCAGTGAGCCGAGATCATACCACTGCACTCTAGCCTGGGTGACACAGCAAGACTCCACCTCAAAAAAAATAAAACAAAAACAAACTGATAACCTGAAAGGAATTTTTTAACTACTGAAATGTTTAAGCCTATAAAAACTGCATCTAGGCCAGCTCTTTTACAAACATTTTAATTTTGCTTTGCAAGGAAGAAGAAATATCACTGTTTTCAACCTGTGAAAATTAAAAAATGTGAATTCACCAAAAATAAGTTACTGTATTATAGGTAATGTATAAAGCTTTCTAAAAGTTAAGACCACATATTTAGCATTCACAACAATCTTTTCCATTAATTGCAAACAGAAAGGCCTTGCAAGTTTAATATAATGCAGAAAGCAAGTTTGCCCAGCCCACTGCTCATGGGATGCATATGGCCCAGGACATCTTTGAATGTAGACTAACACAAATTTGTAAACTTTCTTAAAACATTATGAGATTGTTTTTGCAATTTTTTTTAAAGTTCATCAGCTATCACTAGTGTATTTTATGTGTGGCCCAAAGGCAATTCTTCTCCTTCCAGTGTGGCCCAGGGAAACCAAAAGATTGGACACCCCCTCTGAAGTAAAGCCTATGTGCCACTTTACACTGGCTGACGGAGAAACAGACACAATCCAAGGTTCTCTCATTCTTGTCTGTTAGTAAAGACATGCGCAGGCAGCCTGAGGAATTAGTTAAGTCTTGCATCCCACACACGCACTCATTACACAGTGAAAGATTATTTAGGCAAGAAGCAACTGCTACAAACATATTTTAAAGTCACATTGCTCTTTTGGAGTTAATAAATCTAAACTCTGAAAATACCGTTATGCAGATAGATCAAGTTTCAGACTTCAGAAAAATGACTTTTTGCTGTACTTTAATGGCCTGCTACCTAACTGGTCTCAGGTTTAGCAAAGAACCGTGGAAGAATTGAGTAAGGGTCCAGGGCGGTGGAAGGTTAATCTTGGAGCCTCAGCCAGCAAATCCAGGCTCCCATAAACAGAAATGAGGATTTGCTCTGTGCCTATTGGCCTTTGAATGCTCATGGCAGTTGTTTTCAAATTGTAAAAATGAACAGCGAACAAAAATTTTCTTCCCTGTATCTTTATTTTTCTAAAATTGTTTGTTTAAATAACAGTACATACTGTGTAACAATGTTCTCAACCTCCTCCCATCCCAGCTGCCATTCCCATCGTGACTGGGGAGCTATGTTTACATGCATCCTATACTCTCAAAAATATACCCAGATTTCACACTGCAACAGAAAAAATTGACTTGCATTATGCATATTTTCTAAGTCCTCACCTGTAATTCCACCCCAACTACAGTCACATTTATTGAACACTTACTATGTGCCAGGTACCTAAGTACATTACATGTATTTGACTAATTTAATATCCACAGCAACCTATTATGATCTTTACCTTGCATATGAGGAAACTGAGGCACACAGAATTTAAGTAACTTCAAGGTCACACAGCTAGTAAGTGGCAGCACTGGGATTCAAACCCAGATAATCTGGTCTCAGAGCCTCTGTGCTGACACTGTTTGCAGAATGCACGTGAGCAAAATATTATCATGGAGATAATTTGCTCTACCGTATTTTAGGTTTATCATTTGCAAATGATAGCATCTTGTTATTAATAATCAATGACTTAGAATGTATCTCACAGTTGATGGGGGCTCACTAGATATTCACAGAACTTCACCAATACATAAGAACTTCAATGTCTTGAACAACCCCAAATGTCTAATGGTTTAAACTTAACTGGTAAAAATGCCTTGAGAATTTATTGCTTCCCTACCCAATACTATGGAAAGTAAAAACTTAGCTTTTCCATTAATTTTCAGTAAGATATTGTTGCAACAGTTTTCTTTATCTGTATTTCTATTAGAGTGAAGGTCTTTATGGTATGAAAAGTGAATATTCTCCTGTAACAATGTTTGTTATCAATGAATCAAAACTCTTTCAAATCCTGATGTTTCCTGAGAAAAAATAAAACCCAAAAGTCAAATACCTGGCCTGTGCCTACAGGACTGTGGGAACCAAAGACAGAGCTTCAGCCTTTGGAAGTAAGAACACCACTTACTCTACTGAAAAAAACAAACACTGCTTTGAAAAACTAATTAAAATGAGAAGTTTTAAGTGTCTCAGATGTAAAATCCTGATTATGTAAAAGGTACTTTCAAGGTGAATCTAATTTTCAGAACATCACTTGAATTAATTTAGCCTCTTAAATATCTGTCTTCTTTTCACAGAAGATATCAATAGTGGAGAAAATGTTTTATGAATTGTAATAACGTAGCTTTATGAATGATATTCAAAAGGCATATCAGAAACGGAAAGATAAACCAAATACAATTTTACAAGAAAAAAACTTGTTTTACTTACCCTGTGTTATCTTCTGAAAGTAACTCAGAAGGTAGGCTTATTTTTTTAATCTAATTTCGTTCACCTTTAAAATGTGATTGCATTTCAAAGCAGATTCTATTTTAACAACTTCCTTTCTATAAAACATTTAAAGACAAAGTCAAGCAGTGCCATCTACAGGGAGCCTTTAGAACAACAGATGTTTCTATAACCCATACTCCTCTTTAAAATACCGATAATCTGACATATCACATTTCACATCATTTAACAAGGAAATTTTCAAGAAAGGTAAGAAAAAATTAAAAGATATGTTGTGTAAAAAAAAAATTCCCTGCCGGGCGCGGTGGCTCACGACTGTAATCCCAGCACTTTGGGAGGCCGAGGCGCGCGGATCACAAGGTCACGAGATCGAGACCTTCTGACTAACACAATGAAACCCCGTCTCTACTAAAAATACAAAAAATTAGCCGGGCGTGGTAGCGGGCGCCTGTGTTCTCAGCTACTCAGGAGGCTGAGGCAGGAGAATGGCGTGAACCGGCCAGGCGGAGCTTGCAGCGAGCGGAGATCGCACCACTGCACTCCAGCCTGGGCGACAGAGCGAGACCCCGTCTCAAAAATCAAAAACAAAAAACAAAACAAAACAAAAAATTCCCACTATCATTCTGGATTAGTAGTTCTTACTTAAAAATAACCTAGGCCGGGTGCGGCGGCTCATGCACATAGTCCCAACAGTTTGGGAGGCTGAGGCGGGTGGATTGCTTGAGGTCAGGAGCTCAAGACCAGCTTGAACAACATGGTGAAACCCCATTTCTACTAAAAGTACAAAAATTAGCTGGGTGTGGTGGCAGGTGCCTGTAATCCCAGCTATTCCGGAGGCTGAGGCAGGAGAATCGCTTGAACCCGGGAGGCGGAGGTTGCAGTGAGCCAAGATCGCACCATTGCACTCCAGCCTGGGTGACAGAGACAGTCTGTTTCAAAACAAAACAAAACAAACAACAAAGAAGTAATTTCATTTCCAACTTCACCAAACATATGATCCATGGACCCTTGGTTGTAAACTGTGGCATATTAAAATGCAAAGCTATGCAACCTCAGAGAGGTTTCAAGTTACAACTGGTGTACAGAAGAGACTCAAGTCATTGGAGACTAGACCTGCAACAATTTTTAACTGTCGAATCCCCCTTCCTTCTTGATTAGCATCACCTTTGCCTTCTTGGCCAGATTCTCTAAATTTTCAGATTATATTTATAGTCTATTTCAGTTTTCAAAGCTCAGTTCTGTTTATTTTAAAACCTCCTATTTCATATAAGATTCCACATTGGATTCAAAGTGGTTTTTTTCCGTATGTACTATAGGCCCACTCTATTCACAGATGGTTTGCTTTTTATATACTTTCTTCTTTCTTTGTTCTCTTCTCCTTGGGAAGTAGATGCTAAAAGAGGTTTCCTTGTTGCAGTGGTTCTCAATTTAAGGCTAAACATTAAGACCATCTGGAACCCCTTAACAAAAATACTATGCCTCTGATTAAACTGGACTGGGATAGGGCCTGAGCATGGGTTTTGTGTGCTTTTAATCCTTCACGTGCAGCCTGGTTTGAGAAACACTGCCTTACTGTGGGATTGCAACCCTTTCCCTAATTGGCTATAACTGCATTCTGCTAAGTGGTTTACCGGCTCCATTGTGCAGAGGCAAGCCACACTCGCCCAGAGGCCAAGGCACTGGCAGTCCCTTGGGATTTGGGAATTAGCTATGTCCTGGCTGAGGCCCAGCTGGTGGCATCACCTCATCTGTTGCACTTGCCTTTTAAACCACGTCATCCCCTCCTTCACGTTGCAGAAGTCTTCTAATCCTCAACTCATGAATCATTTCTCAGGCTGGCAGGGTGCATCTTCAATACCCCTCAGCCTTACAGTTCCCACATCACTCCTCCAATTCTATCTCCGTGCTTTGGAATCTGCTGCTGGTGCGTAAACACAAAGCCAACCAGTAAGAGAAATACTGGTCTCCCATACTTGCAAGCATCTTGAATCTCTAGTAACTTCCTCACGCCTTCCTCCTGTGGTTTTGTTTTTTTCGAGATAGGGTCTCATTGTCACCCAGGCTGGAGTGCAGTGGTGCAATCATGGCTCACTGCAGTCTCAGCCTCCCTGGGCTCAGAACCTCCCACACCAGCCTCACTACTATGGATGGGACTACAGGCGTACACCACCACGCCCAAGTAATTTTTTGTATGTTTTGTAGAAACCGGGTCTTGCTATGTTGCCCAGCCTGGTCTCAAGCTCCTTGGCTCAAGTCATTTGCCTACCTTGGCCTCCCAAAGTGCTGGGATTACAGGCATGAGCCACCTCACCCAGCCTCCTCCTGTGGTTTGTGAGTGCAGGTACAATCTGTTACCTCTCCACATTTGAAAGCCCAAAAGACTAAATTACATTCCCTAACAATGGACTCCTCCAAGAGGAGACCTCTTCCAGGGCTCCCCAGCTGGGTGTGGTGGCAGGTGCCTGTAATCCCAGCTATTCCGGAGGCTGAGGCAGAAGAATCGCTTGAACCCGGGAGGCGGAGGTTGCAGTGAGCCAAGATCGCACCATTGCACTCCAGCCTGGGTGACAGAGACAGTCTGTTTCAAAACAAAACAAAACAAACAACAAAGAAGTAATTTCATTTCCAACTTCACCAAACATATGATCCATGGACCCTTGGTTGTAAACTGTGGCATATTAAAATGCAAAGCTATGCAACCTCAGAGAGGTTTCAAGTTACAACTGGTGTGGAATAGTGGTTGGTGATGGAGCATGTTCTCTGAACTGGCAGCCTTCAGTTAAACCCTATAGCATTCACTGGGCCTAACCACCACTGGTCTTAGAATGTGAGGACTGGCACCTTACGACTTCAGTTTTGGCTTTATTCCAGAACAGGAAAGATATCCTATTTGACTTTTTTTTTTTTTTTTGAGACGGAGTCTTTCTGTCACCTAGGCTGGAGTGCAGTGGCTCCATCTCAGCTCACTGCAGCCTCCACTCTGGGGTTCAAGCGATTCTCCTGCCTCAGCCTCCGAAGTAGCTGGGATTACAGTGCACGCCACCATGCCCGGCTAATTTTTGTATTTTTAGTAGAGACAGTTTCACTATGTTGGCCAGGCTGGTCTCCAACTCCTGACCTCAGGAGATTACCCGCCTCGGCCTCCCAAAGTACTAGGATTATAGGCGCGAGCCACCATGCGGGGCCTATTTGACTTTCAATTACAAATTTCCTCTACAGTCAGTACTTAGGTGAGTTCTCTACAAGCAAACAGAGAGGAATGTAGGCAAACACTTATCAAGATAAGGAATGGGAATAGCCGAACAGGAAGGGGAAGGAAGTCAAGCAAGAGTGTGATTTTGGCAAAGTTGCATAGAGGCTGACTTCAGGCTAATTCCTCCAGGAAATGAGTGAAGTTTAATTTTTCTGAACTAAAAGAGCTGGGTTTTCATATAAGTAAAATCAAGGGGGCAGTTCAGGCCGAAGACACACAGATAGTGTGTATTAAAAGAGGGCCAGGTACAGTGGCTCATGGCTAGTAATCCCAGCACTTTGGGGAGCTAAGGAGGGTGGATCACTTGGGTCCAGGAGTTTGAGACCAGCCTGGGCAACATAGTGAAACCCTGGCTCTACAAAAAATACAACAAAGCTAGCCAGGCATGGTGGCACACCTGTATTTCCAGTTACTAAGGAGGTTGAGGTAGGAGGATCACCGGAGCCTGGGAGGAGAAGGTTGCAGTAAGCAACACTGTGCCACTACTGCACTCCAGCCTGGGCAACAGAACAAAACCCTGTCTCAAAAAAAAAGTAGAGAAAGCAGGAGGGCATAAAAATTGGAGGGTGAAAAGACTATTTAAGTAACCTGGGTGGACTACTATAGTCAAGGTCAAACTTATTTTTACAAATTTCATAGTGTTATAAAACAAGCTAAAAAGTGGTCATTTGTCCTAAGACATCATTAATAACAGCTAGCACTATCTGTACCTCACAAAGCACCACACATTTAGATTATACTGCCTTGCAAACTGCTTAATGAAATGCTAAGGGCAGTATGAACAAAGTATTTTGGGGGGGAACCCCAAAAATCAGCAATGGAAACTTTTAAGATTGAAATAAACCTGAAAAGAATGAACTGATTTCTTGACTTGTATCCTTAATGTCTCTAAATAGGACTGCTTTTGCTCTTTCTGGAAAGCAGTTAACGGCTTAGATGTTCACTTTCTTCAAAGGTATTTCTGAAATTCACAAAGTCACAAGGTCTCAAAAACAATGTTTATTTTAAAACATAAAATGTACCATCTAGCACCAATGCCTGTAAATACCAAAATTCTATCCGGTTACTACTCTTTGGAACAAATATGATTAAAGTCCTTGACAGATTATTGTATATGAGCAAATGGCTTCATAACATAAAACAGAGAGACACAGAACAAAAATTCATTTGGTATATACATATAGAACTACATTTGTAGTTATTCAAAAACCTTTCACTGTTTCATATAAACAAGTTAATACCAGTATTTTTAAGCCAGATTTTCCCAGAACATATACATAAAGAAAAGTGCATGAGCCACGTAAGTGCATAAGCCTGAAACTGGTCTTTCTATTCTCATTCCACTATCAAATGAAAAATCTGTAAAGATATCTTTTGTTCCTCCAATCTTCTGATTTGTCTTCTTAGCAACTCATTACAATATAATTTACTGATTAAATCACACAGGTATGTAGTGGAGGAAAAGAAAACTTTGGCTAATATAAGTATACAAGACAGTATCTCAGTTTTTCTTAAAAGAACATTTAAGTATTAACAATATTTTAAAAGAAATGAAGTGGAAAATACAAATGATAAATATTGTATAATTATGTACAAAATGAAAACCTGTTAAACTTTGGAGACAAACTACAATTTACTAGTTTGAATTTAAAACATTATTATGTAATAGTAGACAGTTCTCTTCAGAAATTTATCTCTAGTTTCCTGTAAAAGGTCAAGTCAATCATGCTGGTTCACTGTTTTTGGCAGATTTTAGCCTCGCCTCAAAACCAATTTTTATTTGAATAACTGATTCCCAACATTTCTTTTAAGTAGAACTTGATGCTGAACTAAGTAACCTAAGCTAGATTCAGGGCCATTGGCAGGCAGGCAGGTAAGCAGGCGTTTTTCGTATTGCAGGCAGCCCATTGTGGTCGTCATTTATACATCGGCTCTCTAAGGATGTGCCAGAAAAAAATCTGTGAACACAATCTTCCCATGCTGTATTCACATCTTTAGTTTACCCAGGTTGTTAGAGGCTTGGGTAAAATGATTAAAGGCTTCATGATGTAAATTTCTATAAGAAAAAAAAGGAAACTTAAAAGATTGATTTACCACAAACTATTTACAGGATATTTAATAATGCCTAATATGCCTCATAATGCCTAGTATCCCTAACAGTGGTTACGTGCAATTCAAGTGAACAACCACGCACGTTTATAGATGGTTCCTCGCTGACACCTAACAAGCAACTGAAGAAAGTACAGATGCATTGAACATTATCAAAATTAAAATACTTGTGCTTCAAAAGACACACCATAGGCCGGGTGTGATGGCTCACACCTGTAATCCCACCACTTTGGGAGGCTGAGGCAGCAGAGCACTTGAGGCCAGGAGTTCGACACAAGCCTGGCCAACATAGTGAAACCCAATCTCTACTAAAAACACAAAAAAATTAGCTGGGCGTCATGGCACATGCCTGTAGTCCCAGCTACTTGAGAGGCTCACACAGGAGAATCACTTGAACCTGGGAGGCAGAGGTTGCACTGAGCCAAAATCATGCCACTGCACTCCAGACTGGGTGACAGTGCAAGACTGTCTCAAAAGAAAAATAAGAAAATAATAAATTAAGAAAATAAAAGACACACTATCAAGGAAATGAAAAGACAACCCACAGAATGGGAGAAAATATTCACAAATCATGCATCTGTAAGTGTCTAGTATTCAGAATATATAAAGAACTCTCACAACTCAAAAGCAGAAAGACAAATAAATCAATCTGAAAATGGGCCAAACATGTCTTCTAAATACAGAAAAGATACCCAACATCATTAGTCATTAGAGAAATGAAAACCACAGTTTAGGGACTATCTCATATCCATTGAGATGGGTATAATTAACAAATGTTGGTAAAAATGTGGAGAAAACTGGAACCCTCATACACTGCTGATGAGAATGTATAATGGTATGGTAGATTTGGAATACAGTTTGCAAGTCTTCAAAAAGTTAAACAGAGGTCCCATATAACCTTGCAATTCCTCTAAAATATTCAAGAGGTCTGAAAACGTTCACACAAAAATTTGTAGATGAATGTTCATAGCAGCATTATTCATCTCATCAATGGATGGATAAGGTGTGGTATAGCCATATAAAGGAATATTATTCAGCCACAAAAAGGAGTTAAGTGCTAATGTGTGCTAGAATGTAGATGAGGCTTGAGAATACCGTGCTGAGTGAAAGAAGACAGGCACAAGAGACCACATAGTATGTGACTCGTTACATATGATGTGCAGAATAGGCAAATCCATAGAGAGATTAGTGGTTGCCAGCAGCTGGGGACAAAGGTAACAGGGAATGACTGCTAATGGGTAAGAGGCTTCTCTGTGGGGTGACGAAATCGTTTAAAATTAGAAAGTGGTGATTTACACAACTATGTGAATATACTAAAAACCACCAAATTGTACACCTTAAAAGCGTGAATTTTACGGTATGTGAATTACATCAACTAAAAAATAGGTGTTTTTTTTTTTTTTTTGCCAAAAAGAAAAAAAAAGCCTTTATATTCAGGAAACACAAAATCTTTATGCCTCCAAAAAAATTCTACTTTTAAAACTGCACAACAGCTTCAGTTAAAACTGGATCCCTTAAAGCACAAGTTTTAATGTTTTTGTATCTTTGGCACCGTGCCACATAAATGTTAATCTGAATAATCCCACTGCTGCCTTTTTACTTAGATTTAGTCCTAACACCTACTTCTGGTTCCCTAAAACTAAGTTTTATTTGTTTTGACTAGAATTCATATAATCAGAAAACTTTATCACAAACATAAAGATGATAGAAAAAAGTATGGGCTTATTGAATCTAGCATCCTTAATTCACAAAAGTAATCATCTCCCTGCCTTACACTAGTTACATATATCAAAGGTGCTGGGAATACAAAAATAGATGACAGGGCCAGGTCCAGTGGCTCAGACCTGTAATCCCAACAATTTGGGAAGTCGAGGCAGGCAGGTCACTCGAGTCCAGGAGTACAAGACTAGCCTGGACAACATGGCAAACCCCCCCCCCCAAAAAAAATACAAAAATTAGCTGGGCATGGTGGTGCATGTCTATGGTCCCAGGTACTCAGGAGGCTGAGGTGGGAGGATCATTTCTTGAGCCTGCAAGGCAGAGGTTGCAGCAAGCCAAGATTGCACCGCTGTACTCCAGCCTGGATGACGGAGTGAGACCCTGTTTCAAAAAAAAAAAAAGGAAGAAGTACAATTCTTCCCTCTTCCTACAGGTTCAAACCCTAGGTGTCACTGAGGCAACCTGCATAAAATGTGATTATTATACCAGGTAAAACATGCACCAAGAAGGGGGAAGATACATACATTCTACTTAATTGAGTACATTTATATTTTATGGACTCATCTGCCTTGCTATATTTCATTTTCTGTAAAAAATTTTTAATAAGGAAAAGTTCACAAAGGTAAGAGTTGGCATTTTAAAATCTCACAGAGATAAAATAAACTTATAAATAGCTAATCACTTGTTTGAGGTTATACCCAATTATTGAGCTATACAAATTACACCTATGGAAAAGCTGGAAAAGGCCTTTAAAAGAGAAGCCTGGCCACATATGGTGGCTGAAGCCTGTAATCCCAGAATTTTGGGAGGCCGAAGTGGGCGGATCACTTGAGCCCAGGAGTTCGACACCAGTCTAGGCAACACAGTGAAACATGTCTCTACTTAAAAAATACAAAAAACAAAAAAAGGAAAAAGAAAAAAAAAAAGCCTGGCTTTAGAGCAAAAACCCAAGGCAAGATAGATTAAATTACCTTGACACTAAAGTTAGTGCCTGAGTCCAGTGAATCATTATAGCTGTTTCTCCACATTAAAATCAATGACCATACTATACATATGCCCTGAAATAAGTGTCCAGCTGATGAAACCTCCTTGGAGAATGAAGAACTGAGAATGTTATTTACCAAGTTTTTCTTTCTGATGTATATAATATGAATATCTTCACTTCGATACTCTTCATCATGTTTTTCCAAAGGAATTTCTTCAAAGTCAAAGTCTAGCTGAAGGAGCTATAAATTTAAGAAACATACTTCAAATTCAGTAATATGAACTCAACTGTGGGTGACAGGAGTCAGAATGGTGGTTATCTTTTTTTTTTTTTGAGACAGTCTCACTCTGTCACCCAGGCTGGAGTGCAGTGGTGCGATCTTGGCTCACTGCAACCTCCGCCTCCCTGGGTTCAAGCGATTCTCCTGCCTCAGCCTCCTGAGTAGCTGGGATTACAGGAGTGCAACACCACACCTAGCTAATTTTTGTATTTTTTGTAAAGAAAGGGTTTCACCATATTGGCCAGGCTGGTCTCGAACTCCTGACCTCGTGATCCGCCCGTCTCAGACTCCCAAAGCGCTGGGATTACAGGCATGAGCCACCGCGTCCAGCCGGTGGTTACCCTTTGAGGAGTATTGCCTGGGAAAGGGCAGTGTGCAAACCTTCCAAGATCCTGAAAATGTCCTCTATCTTTATGTTGGTAATAGTCACTTGGGTGTATACACATGAAAAATTAAGCTCAGCATTTGACTGATAGGTATGCATTTTACATATGCTTTATCAGTAAAAGCTGTTTAACAGTACGAAATTTTCATTATGCATCATTTCAAAACATGAGCATTTTTCATATTCAAGAAAAACATGAAAACAAAAAAAATATTTTAGTGTATGTTACCTGAGGCAGTCATATACCTGCTGTCTCATTAAACCAAAGTAGTCCTTTCAGCAGACAAAACTGCAGGCCTATATAGATGTACCCTCAAAAGCGTACTCACAATCTGACAGTAGATAGAAATCTACTCACAATGTGATAGATTTGTGTCCATAAAAAGGGTTTGGGTTATCACTAGGGGAAGAAGGGTTGCAGATACATAAAACCCTATATACTATATTTGCAACTTCCTGTAAGTCTTTTCTAACTACTTCAGAACAAAAAGTTAAAGAAAAAAAAAGACCCTAAAAATAGATAGGTATCTAGGTTGGAGGATTCATAAATATGTAGACAAAAACACAGAAGTAAAAACTTATCACTTGGCAACAGGGGAAAACCCCATCTCTACAAAAAAATACAAAAAGTTAGTCGGATGTGGTGATACATGCCTTTTGTCCCAGTTACTTGTGGGGGCTGAGGCAGAAGGATCACTTGAGCCCAGGAGGTTGAGGATGTAGTGAGCCCTGACTATACCACTGTACTCCGGCATGGGCTATAGGGTGAAACCCTGTCTCAAAACAAAAACAAACAAAAAAAACCAACTTATCACCTGCACATTTCTATCACATATTCTCCAAAGGTAATACATACATCATTAACATGTTCCCCAAAGGCAGCATCATGTGGAATAAACACTGAATACTGTTCTTAAAAAGGAGTGGCACCAGTATTATTTAACATTCTTCTGTAGCCATAGATCAACTAATTAGAAATGAAATAAAGGAAAAGATGAAAAAGGGGAGCTCTGCAGAATCATGGGCTGTGAAGATCCTTTTCTCAGCTTCACACAAACAATGTTTTCCCCACCCAAAATTACCATAAAATACTTGAAGAGTCACATACCGCCTCCCTGAAGGGAAATCACTACAAAGATAATAGAGCACTTAATACTTACCTCAAAATATTTTTTCTCAATTTCTGGATTTTTTCCCATTGTTCGTTGTTCATAACAACATATAATACAAGTTTCAAATCCACTGATATCTTTTAGAGTTTTCAGCAATGGCTCCAAAGACTGTTTAAAAAAGAATATACTTTTTGTTTATGATTTAAAAATTTTTTCTACTCTAACAGTGGGTTGAGGAGGTAGAGGGATATTTATAGCTCCCCTACAATTTATCCATCTTTGAATCAATCCAACAAAGTACATGTAATTAAAGCTCTAGGCAGGTGTGGTGGCTCACACCTCTAATATCAACACTTTGGAGGGCAGAGATGAAAGATCGCTTGAAACCAGAAGTTCAAGACCAGCCTGGAGAATACAGCTAGAGACACCCCACCTCCACACACACCTTACAAAAAGTTGAAAAATCAGCCAGCATGCTGGTGCACACCTATAGTCCTAGCTATTGAGGAGGCTGAATGGGAGGATTACTTGAGTCTCAGGGGCTCGAGGTTACAGTGAGCTATGATCACTCCACCGCATTACAACATGTGTGACAGAGCAAGACCCTTATCTTAAAACAAACAAAAACCCCTCTGTAACTAACGATTGGGTTAGCTCCTCTTAACTAAACCATGTGCTGATTTCGGTTTCCAGAAAAAGGGTTCAGACAACTGCATTTTGGAGTTCTCAAGGAAAAACAAATGTAGTCAACTTTACTCAAGAGTTTAATTTTATGTAATTTAATTTGAGATTTAAATAATCAACTATTTACCCTACAAAAGTTAAATCTGACCCTAACTTGGTTCAATGCTAATTATTTTTAAAATAACTGATGCCCACAACACTATACAAACTGATGCACTTTTTTTTTTTTTTTTTTGAGACAGAGTTCCGCTCTTGTTGCCCAGGCTGGAATGCAATGGTGCGATCTCAGCTCACTGCAACCTCCCCCTCCCGAGTTCAAGCGATTCTCCTGCCTCAGCCTCCCAAATAGCTGGGATTACACGCATGCACCACCACGCCAGGCTAATTTTGTATTTTTAGTAGAGACGGGGTTTTGCCATTTTGGCCAGGCTGGTCTAGAACTTCCGACCTCAGGTGACCCACCCGCCTTGGCCTCCCAAGTGCTGGGATTACGGGGGTGAACCACCGCGCCCGGCCCAAACTGATACTTAAAGCAAAGAACAATGAATTATTTACAACTTAATTCTCAATGTCATGGTTAACATGTTCCGTGGTAACAACCAAGGGAAAAAGAGACGATTTTGGCTTTTCATAACATCCAATTGACAAAATCCTTTAAAATTTTTACAGAAGCCGCTAGTAAAATGCATGTAACACTTTTCTCAACATGCTTCACCAGGCCGGTATGTTAATGATGAGCATATATACAAATGGTCCGTGGTGACTTTTATCTTTTCTTTACTGCATCAACTATTAGGCAACATCCCTTCACATGTTAAAATGTGAAAAAACGTGTGTTTCAGAATTCATGAAGTATGGTTCATCTTCTAAATGAAGATATTTCACTCAATGAATACTCACCTCTTCATAGTATATGCAGTCGGCCATCAGTATATAGTCGGGTGGAGAAGGAAAGCCTTCTATTTCTTCCCCCCTTAAAAATGTCAAACAAATATTTCAATTGTTGTTTTAATAATTCAAAATACTCGTTTTATAAAGAACCGGAAAGTCCCCTTCCATCCTTTCAATGAAACGCAATTTAAAATAAACTACAAATCGATATCTTAAAACAAGCTGAAAGGCCATACAAACCATTTCAGTACCTTGGCTTGAACAGAACCAGTGACAAGATGCTTGTTCATATTAATATTCATCTTCAGCAAGTCTTGCAATTCCTCAAGATCGGTGACTACAACATCAGCCCTATAAAATAACGTCGACTGAGGTGCAGGCACAGGGGTGAAAACCTGTAATCCGGATTTCCCCAGCAAGAAGGTGCCCCCGCATCCCTCCCGCCAGCCAGCTCTTACCCGAGGGTAGCGGCCATGAGCCCCACGGCCCCGGTACCCGAACCCAGCTCCAGCACCGACCGCCGGCTCAGCGCGTGGGCCCCGTCGCCAGAAAACTCGGGCGTTTCCAGGTATTTAGAAAGGACAATGGCAGCGTCCCAAACAACGCAACCCACGCCGCCGGAGCCATACTGCTGTAGTCGTAGCACCGTACCATCCCGCTTCTCCAAAACGCGCACAAAGCTCCGCAGTGGGTCCTCCAACGAGGACTCCGGCGTAGCCGCCATCACAGCAGCCGACAGAAAGCGGCGCGCGCAGGCAGGTCACATCAACGCGCGCCGCCCCGCCCTGCGGCTCCGCCCCCTCCCCGCGGCTGAGTTGACGCCGCAGCGCGCGTGAGTTAACAAAGCGTTACCTGGGCGGGGCCGAATGTGGGGCCCCGCCTTTCCCGACGCGTTTGGCAGCCCCCCAGCTACTCTAAATCACACGTTTGGCTTAACGAAGAGGCTGTTTAAATCACTTTTCTAGACAAAACTACTATTATAATCTGCTCTTTAAAAAACAAAGCCAACCTCAGACTTTACCTAGTTGGAGACTTGATTTACAGAGTAGTTACAAGGCTTTAATGCAAGCAGCTTTCAAGATCCTACGAAAGATGGCTATAATCTTACAATCTTCCTTTTCAAGTTCCTAGTATGCTCCTAGTTTTTTGTATGAATTCATAAAAGTGGTTGCTAGAAGCCTGCAGCTCACATTTAACATTAAAGAAAAATGTGTGTGTGTGTGTGTGTCTCTACAGGACTTAACAATCTCCCCCTTTGTTCCTTATAATGAAAACACATATTTTAAAAGTCTTTTAAAAATTAAGACTGGGGTGATTTATTAATCTTGTTAAGAACTCTGATACAAAGCACAGTAAAAGGCCACAGACCAGTAAATAAACAACGTGGCTTTTGGCTACTTTACAACTGCTGCTACAGCACTATCAGCAAAACACTCTTTATCACTTTGAACAAAGGCATCCAAATGGCAAATAAAAGTTTTACTCATTTATCTGATTAAAATATTTAATAAAGCTTTAAGTATTTGCTGGTTTAAATATTACCAATCTAAAAAATATATTTAAAAAAAATTTCAGTTAACACAAGATTTATAGAGAAAGTTACTAGGTGTTGAAGGCAAGGCAGTTGGTTCCTATGCCATAGAATTTTTTTTGAATTTATGAATTACTAAAGTAGCAGATTGTATTATAGGCCTCAAGTCACTTAAATTTATATAGGTTATTAGCAGTATCTTTAAATATACAATATAAACAAAACTGTACATACATGGCATATTAACTGTTTTCCATAACAATAGGCAATTCATTAGCTAAAGACACCATAGTCTGCAAAAACAAAAGGCACATCTGAATGAGATACATGCCCTTTTTACCTCCATCATTGGGTTATGTAGTCTTTGATTACATTTTGACAAAATAATAAACACTTACAGTGCCATTCTATTATTTTCATCCTACTTTTCATTTTTGTCTTCAGCAGCAAATACCGGCATTTAAGACATGGAATTAAAGAGTTTAAGAACAGTTGGTGTTATTCATAATTCTCCTAGATGTAAAAACTAGAAGTAAAAACTAGCAGATGGTCAAAGAGGTTTAAAAATCAGTAACACCATATACCCCTCCCATATTTGTGTAAATTCACTGCCTTAAAAAGGCATCTATTACTCAAATTTGAAAAATTTCACAAAAGCACTATCCCTTTTCAGTGCAATCATGTCACTTTAAACCATATTTTTACAGAGTTTACAGTGCAAATATAAATTCTTTATACTGGCCTTTTGGCAGCACTGAGGATCCAAGACAAGGCAATGCTACTGATCACCTGAGGATAATGGTGAAGGACTTTTGTATTTTTATTTTTCCAATTCTTAAAAGCTTATTTGATCAGTAGCATTTTTGTAAGAGCATTATTTGTAAAAAGTACTAAAATACTATGTCTTTTTTTGAATAAATTAAAAAAAAAACTTTACAAATACCATTCCAGTGTCAATGACTACATATGGCTAAGGTCATTGGGGAGTTTCTGCATTTTCTAGCAAAGGCAGTCTGTACAATGGGGGGTGCGAAAGCTCCCGTTTGTAAGTCTTTGGTGGCAGTTTTGGCAGATGAGGGCTTGAATTCTGCCTTGGTGGAACAGGGGGAGCTGGAGGATGAGCAAGATTATTCTGACTAGAACTGAGCACATAGCATCGACGTGGTACCCTTGGAGAGGGTGTGCTAGGAGGAGTGCTTGGCGAATTTGGACACGTACTAATGTCTCTGAGCCAGTCTGAATCTCTGTGAAGATGCCCCAGTGGAGGTGGCTGAAGATTAAATGGACAGTTTATAAAGTGTTCTGGAGGCCGAAGGGGAACCGGTGGAGGGGTATCAGGAAGAGGATCTCTTGGTGGTGGTGGAGGTGGACTATGCAGAGGCCCATCAAATGCACCAGTAGGAACAGGAACTCTGGGTTTTACCTTGGGAGGAGGAGGCTGTCTCGGTGGAATAGCAGGAGGATCATCATCAGATTTCATATTTCCCTCAAAAAAAAAAAAAATAAATAAATTATACCTCTATTCTCCTGAAAAATTTAAAAAAATTTTAAGTCTGAAAAATTCTTATGTATCAAGTTAAATTCAGAGGCTCTAAATAAACTAATCTGAGTTAATTATCAGATTATGAGTGCTCCTAGTTTAATTCAGGGCTGGGTTTAATATTTTTATATATGAGATGTTTTAATTTAAGTCTTAGAACATAACTCTTTATCTTGCTTTGTGTATACATTTCAGAAATTTATGTATTTTAATTATAATAATAGGTAAATGACTATTGCTTTATAGACATGAAAGGACATGATGTTAAGAGGATTTTAATGTCTAGCTTCTGCTTACTGGGCATCTACTGCTCCTTTCTTCAATGAGGCTTAGAGCAGTAGATCTCAAAGTGTGATCCAGGGACCAACAGCATCAGTACCAGTAGGGAACTTGTTAGAAAAGCAAATTCGGCCGGGCGCGGTGGCTCAAGCCTGTAATCCCAGCACTTTGGGAGGCCGAGACGGGCGGATCACGAGGTCAGGAGATCGAGACCATCCTGGCTAACACGGTGAAACCCCGTCTCTACTAAAAATACAAAAACTAGCCGGGCGAGGTGGCGGGCGCCTGTAGTCCCAGCTACTCGGGAGGCTGAGGCAGGAGAATGGTGTAAATCCAGGAAGCGGAGCTTGCAGTGAGCTGAGATCCGGCCACTGCACTCCAGTCCGGGCGACAGAGCGAGACTCCGCTTCAAAAAAAAAAAAAAAAAGAAAAGCAAATTCTTGGGCCCCATCCTAGACCTACTGAATCAGAAACTCTGGAGGTGGGGCTCCACAATCTGATTTTACCAAGCCTTTTAGGTAATTCTAATGCACCCTTAAAATTTTGAGAAGCATTAGTTTAAAGTTTGAAGAATGCTTGGAATACTACTAAAGTTTTTTTCCACCTGTACCAGAAAGAAAATGTACTTCCAGCCTCTTTTTCATTTTTAGTTTTTGAGACGGAGTCTTGTTCTGTCGCCTAGGCTGGAGTGCTATGGTGCGATCTTAGCTCACTGCAACCTACCTCCACCTCCCAGGTTCAAGTGATTCTCCTGCCTTAGCCTCTTGAAGTAGCTGGGATTACAGGTGCCCACCACCATGTCCGGCTAATTTTTGTATTTTTAGTAGAGACAGGGTTTCACCATATTGGCTAAGGCTGGTCTTGAACTCCTGACTTCAGGTGATCTGCCTGCCTCAGCCTCCCAACCAGTTTTTTTTTTTTTTGAGACAGAGTTTTGCAATTGTTGCCCAGGCTGGAGTGCAGTGGCACAATCCTGGCTCACTGCAACTTCCACCTCCCAGGTTCAAGTGTTTCTTCTGCCTCAGCCTCCCCAGTAGCTGGAATCAGAGGCACCTGCCACCACACCCAGCTAATTTTTTGTATTTTTAGTAGAGATGGGGTTTCATCATGTTGACCAGGCTGCTCTCGAACTCCTGATCTCAGGTGATCTACCCGCCTCATCCTCCCAAAGTGCTAGGATTACAGGCATGAGACACCGCGCCTGGCCCAGCCTCTTATTTAGAAAAGGTTTTTATAAGGATTAAACAACTAAAAGTATTTTTCAAATATAACAACCCAAATGTTGAAAAACCATAAATGGTAGCCAAAGTATAATTCACAGACTCTTTATAATACTGGGCATTATTTTGAAGATTCACAACTTTGAATAAGTTGGAGTAAAGTCCTGTTGATTACCTTAGAATTTGAAGCATCATGATCAAACTTTTTTCGAGGAGGAAGAGGAGGAGGAATCAGGGGCTCTTCACTTAGTTTATGTAAACTACCACATGAACTAAAGAAAGACTCTGGGGGAGAAAAAGACTAGTTTAACCACAATTCACAGTATAATTATAAGATAAACCTTTATCACAGCTTGTGGACGATGCTTCTACTATGGCATTTGGCAGACTATCAACTATTGGTTTATCTATCTTCCCCATTAAACTGTAAGCTTTCTGAGGGCAGTATGTATTTATTTCTGTATCTCTAGCACCTACCACAGTGCCTGGGGCATGATGAGTACTTTAGCTAAATGAAGGTATACTATTTAATTATGATTAATGAGATTCTGCTCCCTGAAAAGTCTTTCACAAATCAAAACATGTCTAAATATACTATAGTAACTTCTAAAGAAAGACCATCCTAATCCGAGACCATATATTTTTGAAGCAGCTACGATTGGGCACATCACCACACAGGTAATAAAACCCTCCATATAGGAGCCCATAAGGTAGTGTTATATCACATAACTCTTTGTCTTTGCAAGTCTCTCATTGATAATGTACACGTTATATAACCACATTAAAGGACATTTACAAAATGATAAATGACAGGAAAATACTCCTAAACAGATCAACCAGACATATAATAATTACTATCTTCATTTTTACTTTTTCTATAGTTCAACTTCCCATTTGATCTCTCTATATTCACACTGTTGTTACAAAGGCAGTAACTATGTCGTATTTGTCATTATACTGAGATCGGGCACACAGGAGCTAACTGGGAAAGAAGTTGATGAGTTTAACCTTAAACACTCTAACTGAACTGCTTATGAGACATCCAAGTAGATATGTCAAACTAATTATTCTGTGTCAAAAACTGCTATCCCGATCATGTGGCTCTGCAGTTACCTCTGGGGGCGGGGGGGAAGGGCATCCTGTTGGCTCAGGGGGAAACAGCTGATACAAAAGGTATGCTTATGAGGTTGGCAGATGGTGAGGGGAGGTTAGGCAGAGGATGTTCCTCAGACCTGCCAGCATTGTTTGTCTGGTCTTTGGGAGAACTCCTCTCGGTGGTGGTACATCTGTCCCATTTGGTTTAGTTGGCCAGTCCTGCCCAGGGCACCCCAATTCAAGCCAAGGAGTAGGCATGGGACTCACTTTCTTAACATGATCAGATTTTTATCTACCTCTCTTTCATGCAAGTAGCCATTTTTTTAGGGAAAGCGAACCTGACCCCTTAGCTCCAGGGATGGGGCCTAATTCGTATAAATCAATCAGAGTAATCCCATTCCTTTAGCCAGAGTGATGAGTTTAACTGTAGGCATGTGACCTAATTCAGACCAGTGAAATTTAAAAGGAGATTTTCTGGGGGCTAATGGAAAGGAAGTTCCTTGCTCTTTTTTGGAAAAGCATTGCCATACTGTCTTGTCTGTACTTCTCTCTATATATAATTTGACTGAACAAAGAAACACACAACCTTTACTGCTCTTGCCAGTTATGATTTTGAGGGAAAACAACTTTAGATCAAGCTGATAATCTGGACAAAACAATGAAGAGTCAAAAAGAACCCTGGTCTTTAGTTACATCATCGAGTGACTGAATCAACCAGTCTTAAAGCAGCCTTCCTCTAGGCTTCCAAGTATGTCTGAGTGTTTTCTTATTGTTTAAGCCAGTCTTAGGTGGTAACAGACGCACACACTCATGGAAGCAGATGATATGTGAATGATGGGAAAGCTATGAGAGTTTTGAATCTGGGTCTGATTCTACAGTCACCACTTAACTAGTATATTTCTCCATAGTAGGCAATCAATAACCCTTGCTGAAGTGTGAATGCAATTTAATTTTCTGTCAAGAGCATTTCCCTACAAAACTACAGTTTTTATGAACTTTTTTAGTGCCTGCAGTTATTCCAAACTGGTGAATATAGTAGAATTTACTAAACAATTTCTATAATGTTAGTTATCTATCTAAGTTAATTCTAATTTTCTGCCATTCATTCATTCAACAGTTATTGGGCACCTGCTAATACTGTCATGCACTGTCTGAAGCACTAGCAATATAACCGTGAACAAAATGCAAAAATTCATGTCCTTATGGAACTTCTAATCTAGGTTAGGGAAAGATAAGTACAAGTATAATGCCTATAAATTATGAGAAGAAGTATTTGGTTGGAAAGGGGTATAGAAAGAGGTGTGAGGGAAGCAATATAAATAGGGTGATTAGGGAAGGCTTCACTAAAGTAACACAACCTGAAGGTGGTAAGGGAGCAGGCTGTGAGGCCAAATGGCTGAAGAGTATTATAAGTAGCAGGAATGGCAAGAGCAAAGCATTGATGCAATAATGTGTCTATTATGTTAAGGCAGACTGACTGAAGGGGGAAAATAAGTGATGAGGTCTGACAGATCAAACAAACCCAAACTGTGTAGAGCCTGTGGGTTCTTTAAAGGAACTGGCTTTCACTCTGAGTGAGATGGAGAGCCACCAGAGGGCTTTTTTTTTTTTTTTTTTTTTTTGAGATGGAGTTTCACTCTTGTCGCCCAGGCTGGAGAGCAATGGTGTGATCTCGGCTCACTGCAACCTCTGCCTCTGGGGTTCAAGCATTCTCCTGCTTCAGCCTCCCGAGTAGCTGGGATTACAGGCGCCTGCAACCAGGCCCAGCTAATTTTTGTATTGTTAGTAGAGACAGGGTTTCACCATGTTGGCCAGGCTGGTCTCGAACTCCCAACCTCAGGTGATCACCCACCTCAGCCTCCCAAAGTGCTGGGATTACAGGGGTGAGCCGCCGCATGCTATACTAAAAACATACTAAAGTGGAGAAGATAAGAAGTTAGGATGCTTACTGTAATAAACAAGGTAAAAGTTATGGTGGCTTGGACCAGGGTGGCAGCAGTGGAGATGGTGAAAAATTGTTAGATTCTGGATATATTTTGAGAGTAGTCAAGATTTGTTGATAGGTCACATTTGGGGTGTGAGAAAGAGAGGGAAGTAAAAGATACTTCTATTATAGTATTTTTAGCCTAAGGAACTGGATGCTTGTAATTAGAATTGAGATGAGGATGCAGTGAGAGGAACAACTTTGGAGCGGATAATAAGAAGCTCAGTTTCAGAGAGGTTAAGTTTGAGATTCCTATAAAGATATCCAACTGGAGATGTTAAATGGGTCATTAAATATATGAGTCTAGAAGTCAGAAGAGAGGTTCTGGCTAGAGATAAAAACTTGGGAATTATCATCATGTAAATGATACAAGGCTGAACAACCAAGTGAGTGAGAAGAGGTCCAGAAACTGAGTCCTAAGGCCTTCCAATGTCAACAGTTTGGGAAGGTGAGGAGGAACCAGCAAGAGAGACCAAGGAGCAACAAGTGAAGTGGAAGAAAAGACAAGAGAATGGGATGAATCTTCATGCATGTGACTTTTTCCAAAAATTTATTGGGTATTTTGTATAAATAAAGGCAGAAGCTTTGTCTTTCTTGTTTGCCACCGAATCTCTTGTGCTTAGCAGAGTAGCTGGTACAAACTAAGTATTCAATTATCTGCTGAATCAGTAACATCAGAGGGTGTGAACATCTTTATGGTTTGATATGTTGTATTCAGATTGCTTTCCAAAAGGGTTATACTAATATACCAGTTTACATGGGGATAAGTAATGTACCTTTTACCATAGGCTTGCTCACAATAAAAAACAAACAAACAAAAACAAACAAATGAAAAAACACATTAATTAAAAAGACTAAAATGGCAACTCACTATTGTGTAAAATTCTTCGGATTTCTAATGATGCTGAACTATCTATAATTATCTATGTTCCTTACAAGATATACTTCCTTTGATGTGAAGTACCCATCTTCATTGTGAATGGAGTCTTGCCTTTTTTCTCATTTCGACTGAGTACTTTTCACACTTACTATAAATATTTTATTTCTTTCTTTGGGGATTTATTTTAGAATATTCAGAATTTATGCAGTTATTCTCAATTTTCTGTTAAATTTCAAAATGTAAAATTTTCTTATATGGAAAATGTATTTTACTGTCATTCCAAATAACATCCAGAATTCTTACTTCTACAATGGCAGTGTTATGGGTTCAACTGTGTTCCCCCAAAAGATATGATGAAGTCCCATAACCTAGTACCTATAATTGTGACCTTATTTGGAATATAGATTTTGCAGATGTAATGAAGTTAGGATGAGGTCATTAAAATGGGTCCAAATGCAGTATGACATGACCAGTGTTTTTTTTAAGAAGAGGAGAAGAAATAAAGAAACATACTGCGACAAGACAGCCATATGACAATGGAGGCAAAGATTGAAGTGATGCATCTACAAATCAGGAGATGCCAAGGATTGCCAGCAAATGCCAGAAGCTAGAAGAAGCAAGGAAGGATTCTCTTCTCCAAGTTTCAGAGTCAACATGGCCCTGCCAACATCTTGATTTTGGATTTCTGGCCTTCAGAACTGTGGGACAATACATTTTTGCTCTTTTAAGCTACTCAGTTTGTGGTGCTTTGTTATGGCAGTATTAAGAAACTAATAGACAGTGTAATGACATCTCCAACACAGAACAACAAGAAAAATAAGAAATATCAATAAACTTCAATAAAGCCAGGAAATACATGAAGCTGAAGCTTTAATTCATGAAGGTAGATTATAATATATATGGAGACAGATGGAGGAAGATGAAACCCAAATGTCTGCAGAGAGTAATACTGACAAACAGCAGCAAATCTGGCCCCACAGAACCAAATAAGGATTCAGGAGCTAAAGGCATTTGGTACAAAGGAAGGCACGGGCATGAAAACAGAAGACTTAAAGGTTAAGTCTGGATAAGGGGCAGTTAGAACCCCATTCTCCTCTCCCTTACCTAGTAAGGTCAGGCAATGACCTCATTCCCACCTCTGTAGGAGACTGGCAGTTTTATTCTCCAGAGAATCTAAACCCCAGACTTGGGATACTAGTCTGAGCTGAAAACACAGATATCCATACTACATGGCGAGACTGCCCCAGGCAGAAGATTCAAAGATCCTTCTTTAGAGAAACTAAACATTCCTAGAGAAAATGCCTATAGATTCTAACATTTGGGGATTTCCTAAGTAAAAAGTTATCATTCCATCATTCTAGAGTGAAACCCACAAGTCAATAAGTGCCCATGGATATAGATATAGCACTTCCCATCAGTTTCCCCCTCATTCGAAAATATGAACAGAAATACTACTAGACAAGAAAGGAAAGCCTCCAATATGAAAGACAAGAGACTACAACTAATACAAGAAAGAAGGTCAGAAAAGAGACACCAGAAACAAAACAATTTTTTTTTTCAAAAATAATATAATTACCCGTCATCTCAAATATTCATCATTTCTTTGTGGTGAGAACATTTAAAATCTTCTCTTTTATCTATTCAGAAATATGTATTAGTATTAACTATAGTCACTGAAACTTTGCATCCATTGACCAAAGTCTCCCCTTTCCCGGTACAACCCTGTCCAGCCACTGGATATGAGACTTAGCTGATTTGATCATTCCACAACGTATACATGTATCAAACATCAGATTGTACCCTATAAACATATACAATTATCTGTCAATTAAAAATAAAATTTAAAAATACTATAATTATCCTAAGAGAGATAGGAGAAGACAGTGCATCCATGAAATTAGAATAGGATGCTATTAAAAAAAGGCATGATTAGAGGGAACTGAGAATTCTTAGAAATTCAAAATTATGACAGATGAAAAAAATAAGTAGAAGAGCTCAAAAATAAAGTGAGGAAATGTTCCAGAAAACAGAACAAGAAGACAAAGAGATGGACAAGAGGTGATAAAAGACAAGAAAATTGGAGGACCAATCTAGGATGTATGAGAATAAGAAAAAGGAGCTCCACAAAAGGAGTCAGAGAATATGCTGGGGGAAAAATTATTACCAAAGCAATAGGAAACATTTTCTGGAAATCAAATACTCGAATCTCTAAATTTAAAGGGCTCATTAAGTAGATGGCAAAATGAAAAAAAAAAAAAACCCACATCAAAGCAGTTCACTGTGAAGCTGTACATTATTAATAATAAAGAGAATGCCTTAAAAGTTTCTTCAACATATTGTGGCAGAGCCTACTGCTTCCCAGTACACGTTTCCCTTTTTCCTTTTAGTAACAGGATCCCACGAATTTTGGCAAGGCTAATGGCTTCCGAGTTAGAGACATTTCTTAGCCTCCTTTGTAGCTAAGAAGGTCTGCATGACTAAGTTTTAGGAAGACAGCAAAAGTGATATATGCAACTCCCAGATCTTGTTTTTTTTTCTTTTTTTGAGACGGAGTCTCTCTGTCGCCCCAGGCTGGAATGCAATGACATGATTTTTGACCACTGAAACCTCCACCTCCCTGGTTCAAGCAATTATCCTGTCTCAGCCTCCTGAGTAGCTGGGACTACAGGTGCATGCCACTATGTCCAGCTAATTTTTGTATTTTTAGTAGAGATGGCATTTCACCATGTTGGTCAGGCTGGTCTCGAACTCCTGACTTCAGGTGATCTGTCCGCCTCGGCCTCCCAAAGCGCTGGGATTACAGGTGTGAGCCACCGCACCTGGCCCAGATCATGCTTTTGTAACAAAGCTCCTTGCCCTCCATCTTCCTGCTAGCCAAAAAATGGTAACAACTACAGCAGGTACTCAAGACAGAGATGGAAGTCATATCTTGAGAATTCTGAATTGCCCTGCTTAGCTGGAAAACCCAGTGGAGCAGAGTTTCCTACTTGGTCTGGCTATTGTGAGGAATAAACTTCTATTTCATTTCAGGCTCTGTATATTTGGGTCCCTTTGCTACTGTAGGTATGCTCTAGGTATTAGAAAAAAAAAAAAAAGGTTGAAACTGTAGGGTCATTGAGAGAAAGATATTTGTCTATTTCATTCACTGCTATCACTCTCACACCTAGAATAGTGCCTGCACATATCAGGCATTTAAAAATTATGTACTGAGTGAATAAATGAATAGTATTAGACTTTTCAGCAGGAATTATAAAAGATAGAAGACCGTGGAGGAAAATGCCTTCAAGATTCTGAGTCAAATTACTTTTTACATTCTATATCCAGCTAAACTATTAACAATTAAACGTATAATAGGCTTCCACAAAATAAAACAAACAAAAAAAGGTGTAATAGGTTTCCATATACGCAAGAACTTAAAAAGTTTAGGTCTTATGTATTATCTTTTCTCACGTAGCTACTAAAGGAGCTACTCCTATCAAAATCAGGGAGCATATCAAGAAAGAAGATGAGGAATCAAAAAGCAAGGATCCAACACAGGAGGGAGGCAAAGGGAACTTCTAGGATGACAATGGAAGAAAGTTCTAGGATGACAGCAGGGTCAATACCTGAGTAGCAACTAGTCCAAACTGGAGCAGGGGTACAAAAAGGCACCAGGACGGAAGATTCCAGGAAAGAAAGAAGGGAAAGGGAAAGAAAAGGGAGAACCCTGTTAGGTTCCCTGATTGGCCTGACTTTATGGAAAACTGCTATGAAAGGGCGTGGAAAGGTGCTAAACAAACATACAAACAAACCTAAACAAACACACAAACAAACCTAAACATTAAGGCAATTATTAACTCCAGGAAACAGAGCTATACAAGAAAGGAAGCATAGCAGTGAATACTACTTGCCCCAAATGTGGTAAGTATAGACAGGGTAGAGCATGAAATTCTCATCCACCATAACAGGAGATCAGTAAACATTGTCTAAAATTAATGACTCAAGAGAGAATATAAAAACATAATTTAGAAATGTGGAAGTGTCCTTGGAGAAAAGGAGTGGGGAGACTTGAGGTACAGAACCATTGTTAATTTCATTTTAAGTGTTTCAGTGCTATTTCCCTTTTAAATTCTATTAATATGTCACTTTGATAAAAAATTTTTTTCAGTAGGAAGGACAGGGTCTTGCTATGTTGCCCAGGCTAGTCTTGAATTCCTATGTTGCCCTGGCCTCAAGTGATCCTCCTGCCTCAGCCTCCCAAAGTGCTGGGATTACAGGTATGAGCCACTGCATGGCCAGATAAAATTTTTTTAAACTAAAATTAAATATAAAATTAAACATTTAAAAGACTAACCTTATTTTTCTCATAAGATAGGGAACCTTGCTACTATGTATTTTACTATGCTCGGAGCAGATGTTCTCCAGATTGGGAGAATTATACCCAAAGGTGCTTGTGTTCATTTTTGGGTTTTGTTTTAAACAAATGACCACAGAGAGAAAGTTAACAGCATTAAAAGTTGTAAGTTATGAAATAATTAGGAATGACAGACTAGTACTAAAAATACTGCTTTAATTAAATAAGATGATATAAAAAAATAAGTGATTGAGGATATCCTGGGAACCTGATAAACATTTAGTATATTATTCCCAGGGAAAAATGATTTGAAAAGGTTAAGGAAGAAAGACAACTGACATGAAATTACTATTCCTTCTATGCCAAGCAATATTTTAGGTATTCCTTTTTTTTTTGAGATGGAGTCTCACTCCATTGCCCAGGCTGGAGTGCAGTGGCCTGATCTCGGCTCACCACAACCTCCGCCTCCTGGGTTCAAGC
>NW_012117688.1:1463962-1472506 GCF_000951035.1 Colobus angolensis palliatus | reverse complement strand
TTTATTTATTTTGAAACGGAGTCTCCCTCTGTCACCCAGGCTGGAGGCCAGTGGCATGATCTTGGATCACTGCAGCCTCCGCCTCCTGGGTTCAAGCAATTCTCCTGCCTCAGCCTCCCAAGTAGCTGGGACTACAGGCGTGAGCCACCATACCCAGCTAATTTTTGTAATTTTTTAGTAGAGATGGGGTTTCACTATGTTGGCCAGGCTGGTCTTGAACTCCTGACCTCATGATCTGCCTGACTTGGCCTCCCAAAGTGCTGGGACTACAGACGTAAGCCACCGTGCCGGGCTAGGTGTTCTATATAGTTATTTCATTTGATCCTTGACAAGTGTGGGGAAGGTAAGTAATTTCTTTAAGGCCATACAGCCCTTAGAACAGATCATAAAAAATGATGAAAATAAACTATAGTGAAGCTTAAGTAGTACACAGTTGTAAGCAAATAATTAAATTTATTTATAACTTTTCTTATTCTTTAATATTGCCAAAACCCAAAATAAATATAAATTTAATCAACCAGATTATTATCTTTACAGTCATTTCATTAGAATCAACTTAAATCTTACTTACTTGAATGTGGCAAAAGCACTGGAGCAAAGATGCTATTGCTGCCTATTAGAATAAGAAAAATTAATTTGAAAAGGAAGGTAACAGGTATGCTATTAATTGTTTCCATAAATAATATGTAATACATAGTGCAGAATTTTATCATAATCTTTTGCCATGTTAGTTTTTTAAAAAATTAACCCAGAACCTTCTGTACCTAGAATGGTTTTCCTTCTTAGCATTAAGTAGTTCCCCCTCTATCACAGAACTTATCTACTTGTTTTCTTACCCATCATATATTGCTCCCTTTAGACTGGTAGTGGGACCCAAAAGGTACTGAATAAATCTTTGTTGAATGAATAAATTAGAAGATAATATTCATCAACAATGCACAAATTATGCTTTACTTCTTGTATTAATCACTATTTTCACATTTAGATGTCGCTTTTCACACTAACATAGTTTGCAAAGGATTCTATAGTTCCCTAATTAAAATGATAAGAATTATCTGAGACACAGGATTCCTTTTTTACCAAATGGTTTACATCAAATACTTACCACAGGAGCTGTTGAGATCCACATCTAAAAATACACTAAGGTCTGAAGAAGCAGATACTGGTGGAGTAGATGGTGTATTTGGAGAAGTTGGTGCTGACACTGTTGATTCCAGCTCAGTTTCAGCAATCCGACTAAAGCTTATTTTACATGGTTCTCTTTCTAATGGTGTTGGGTGACCTCGTAAAGTACCTGAGGTAGAGCCATGTCGGCCTGTGTTAGGCCTTATTCCAGGAGATTTCAAGGAGAAAGTTGATTTTCTAGGCTGGGAAAAGCAAACATGATTAATGCCACAAATTTGCATAGACAGCATTTTGTTTCTGTGACTTAGAGCTACCTTATGAGTCTTATTAGTTCTTAAGCATACAGTTCTTAAGTGTGCAGTCCTTCAGTCTGCAATGATAGCCTGTATCATTCTAGTAGAATCTTCTGGATTTGACTGGCTTAATTTTAAAATGAATTTGAATATAAGTAAGTCTCTTTCCAGCGCTGCAGAAAAAAAATTCTTGAAAATTTATGTGAAAATCACATTTCGCTCCTAAAACATACGAACCTAAACTTCTCTTTGAAAATATCTATATAAATTTTACAAACATTTACTGGGAACATAATTTATGAAACATGCTACATGCTTCAGAAAAAAAAAAGATCATTTTTTTCCTCTTCCTATACTAAATGATCAACCTCTACATTGGTGCTTTAATAATCTTTGGAGAAAATTCCTATCATTGTCCCCCACCCTCACCTCTGTCCCATTTTTCAAGTTCTGGCAGTAGTAATCGAATAAAAAACACCGAACTCAGACCAGAAAACTTGAGTTAAGATCTCAACTGTGCCAATATCTAGCTTTGCAGCCTTGAAAAACTTATTTAACCCCTTGGAATCTCACCATTTTCCTTTGTGAAATGAGAGTAAGATCTACGAGGGGTTTTCAAAAACTGCATGGCAAATGTCTATTATGAAATAACTATGTATGACTTTTTTTTTTTTCCATCAAAAAATAAACTCATACTAACTTATTATAACATGTCTGAACAGTACCTAGTTTGAGATACTAAGAAGGATAACACATCAGTTTGTAAAGAATCCCTATCAGAGGAACATCAATTCTGCTAAAATTGAAGCAAGAACAAATACCAAATTTATGATGATGCTTGGGTGGAAGAATGGGGAAATCACTAATATTTTATGAAAAGTTTATGGGGACAATGCCCCAAAGAAATCAGCCGTTTACAAATTGATAACTTATTTTAACAAGGGATGAGATGATATTTGGAAGATAAAGCCAATGGTGGCAGATCATCAACATCAATTTCTGAGGAAAAAATTAATCTAATTCCTGCTCTAATTGAAGAGGACTGATGATGAACAACAGAAACCATAGCCAACACCACAGATATCTCAACTGGTTCAGCTTACACAATTCTGACTGAAAAATTAAAGTTGAGCAAACTTTCCAATAGATGGATGGCAAAACCATTGCACCCAGATCAGCTGCAGACAAGAGCAGAGCTTTCAATAGAAATGTTAAATAAGTGGTATCAAGACCCTGAAGCATTTCTTTGAAAAACTGTTAACAGGAAACGAAACATGGCTTCCCGCTATCATCCTGAAGACAAAGCACAATCCAAGCAATGGCTACCAAGAGGTGGAAGTGGTCCAGTCAAAGCAAAACCAAATCAGTCAAGAGCAAAGGTTGGCCAAGCACCGTGGCTCATACCTATAATCCTAGCACCTTGGGAGGCTGAGGCAGGAGGATCATTTAAGGCCAGGGGTTTGAGACCAGCCTGGGCAATATAGCAAGACTCTGTCTCCATTTTTTTTTTTTTTTTAAAAAAAGGCCAGGCATGGTGGCTCACACCTCTAATCCCATCACTTTGGGAGGTCGAGGCACGTGGATCACTTGAGGTCAGGAGTTCAAGACATGCCTGGCCAACACGGTGAAACCTCATCTCTACTAAAAATACAAAAATTAGCCACGCATGGTGGCACACGCATGTTATCCCAGTTACTTGGGAGGCCGAGGCAGTAGAATTGTTTGAACCTGGGAGGTGGAGGTGACAGTGAGTCGAGATTGCACCACTGTAGTCCAGCCTGGGCGACAGAGCGAGACTCTGTCTCAAGAAAACAAAACAAAAACAAGAACAAAAACAAAACAAAGGTCATGGCAATAGTTTTTTAGGACGCTCAAGGCATTTTTCTTGTTGACTTTGTAGAGAGTCAAAGAACAATAACATCTGCTTACTACGGGATTCTTTTGAGAAAGCTAGCCAAAGCTTTTGCAGAAAAACAACCAGGAAAGCTTCACCAAAGAGACCTTCTCCACCACAACAACGATCCTGCTCATCCCTTTCATTAAACCAGGGCAATTCTTTTGAGAGTTTTGATGGGAGATCATTAGGCATCCACTGACAATCTTGACTTGGCTCCTTCTGACTTTTTTGTGTTTCCTAATTATAAAAATATTAAAGGGCAACCGTTTTTCTTCAGTTAATAATGTAAAAGAGACTGCATTGACATGGTTAAATTCCCAGGATCTTTAGCTTTTTGGGGATGGACAAAATGGTTGGTATTAGCACTTAGAAAAGTGTCCTGAACTTGATGAAGATTATGTTGGAAAATAAACTTTATATTTTTATGTTTATTTTTTAATTCCATCAAAAAAATGTATCTTTTCATTCCACGTTTCCATGAACTTGTTTTCATTCTTTTCTTTTTTTTTTTTTTTTTTTAGATGGGGTCTCACTCTGTCACCCACGTTGGAGTGAAGTGGAGTGATCTTGGCTCACTGCAACCTCTGCCCCACAGGTGTGCACCACCATGTCTGGCAAATTTTTTTTGTATTTTTGGTAGAGACAGGGATTACAGGCGTGAGCCACCACGCCCGGCCTCTATGAACTTTTTGAAGTCCCCTCATATATCACACAATTGTGAAGATGAGATATCATGAAACTACCTGACTTCCTGCTTCACTCAAAGTTGGTTTGTGTTTTTATTTCCTTCTATATCTTGCTTCACTTTTAGCTACTTAGAATTCGTCTTCTACTACTTCTGTTGCCACTGCAAACTCCTGCAGTAAATGGAAACTGTAGCATCACATTCTAGTGACAGAGGTGGGTTCCAGAGGCAACTATGGACCATGGAGCCCAAATGGCAGAAGTCATATCAAGTCACAAGAACCAAAATATATTTGCTTACTCCTTCCCAGGTCTTTTCATTTTTTTTGTTCCATTCAGCTACCTATTAAGTTCTCACTGTCTCACACCTTTTTGTGTTATTTTAGGAGAGACCAAAAGTAGACACATAAATAAGCAGTACTAAGATAAGGCATAAACCAGATTTTATCAAAAGGCTGACATTTCCCCCACAGTATATGTAATTTTAGAAATAATATATTACTGCAAACAAAACACCTATGAACAGCCATTCAATTACATTTTTAAGATAACAGGTTGTTAAACATTGAAAATAATATTTTTAAAAACAGAACACTTGCTTCCAAAATTATAAAAGACTTACAAATCGAGGTGGCTGTTTGCAGTTTCGAGGTTCAATTTCTAGTGACTTGTTGAACAAATAATCTGTAAACTCTTTTTCAGACGCATTTCCCATGGGGTTAAGGTTTTCAAAGAATCTCTGCAATTAAATATCACAAGTGCATATATAATAAGTATATATTTTAGATCTTATTAAAATAAGATCTCATTAAAATTTTTTGCTGAAAATTACTTCATTATTTAATGCTAAAAAATTAACACATTAAGAGATCACAATATCTGAAAAGTTCACAAGTGTTGCTTATTCCAATCTCTTTACTTCTGAATAAGATTATATAATTTCTGCGGAAGTTATATTCTAGTCTTAAAGTTCTATTAAGAATATGAGTTTTCATTTATTATCATTTTAATGGCTCAGTAGCAGCACTACTTATTCCTTAGGAAACTTTATTCCTACTCATTGTAACAAATGGTCATCACCAGAAAGCTACCAAAAGTGTTTAGAACAAAATTATGGTTATAATCCACAATGAAGTTTTGATAATCAGAAAAAAAGTGGAGATAAATTAGATTAAGGTCTGTTAATCCAATTTATAGATCATTCTTGATCATTTATAATTATTCTGGAAATTTCTTTTACTTTAAAAGTAGTCATTTAAATTACTTTAAAAGGCCGGGCACGGTAGCTCACGCCTGTAATCCCACCACTTTGGGAGGCTGAGGTGAGTGGATCACCTGAGGTAGGGAGTTCGAGACCAGCCTGACCAACAGGGAGAAACCCCATCTCTCCTAAAAATACAAAATTAGCTGGGTGTGGTGGAGCATGGCTGTAATCCCAGCTACTCAGGAGGCTGAGACAGGAAAATCACTTGAACTCAGGAGGCAGAGGTTGAGTGAGCCGAGATCATGCCATTGCACTCCAGCCTGGGCAACAAGAACAAGACTCCGTCTCAAAAAAAAAAAAAAAAGAAAAAGAATGATTATAAACTTAAACCTATCTGTGCTAACTTCTAGTATAAAAAATGTTTTTATCTGAGCCACATCATGATGGCTTACACCTGTAATCCTAGCAGTTTGGGAGGCTGAGGCTGGGGGCACTGCTTAAGCCCAGGAATTTGAGACCAGCCTGGGCAATATAGTGAGACCGCTCCTCTTAAAAAAAAACCTAATAAATAAAATTTTAAAAATTCTGCCTTTATCAAAAAGTATTTTAAGGTTAAATTTAAGTTTTAACGTAGAAAATTTAGGTGATTCAGCACTGCCAAAAAAGGAGAAAAAAAGAAAAAGAAACAGTAATCTTACAAACCAGAAATATCATTGTTTACATTTAAATATTAGACTATCTTCCAATGATTTTACTGTGCATGTATATGCATGTATATATGTATTTATAATTATTAATATATATAATTTATATATATTTTCCTGAAAAACTGGAATATCAATTTTAATCTTTCTGAAGTTTATATTCAATTAACTTTTTTCCATGTGGCTTGCTTTTTTTTTTTTTTGAGTCTCACTCAGCCTCCCGAGTAGCTGGGATTATAGGTGTGCGCCACCATGCCCAGCTACTTTTGTATTTTTAGTAGAGACGGGGTTTCACTATGTTAGCCAGGCTGCCCTTGAACCCCCGACCTCAGATGATCTGCCCGCCTTGGCCTCCCAAAGTGCTAGAATTACAGGTATGAGCCACCACACCCAGCCAGTTTGCTTATTTTACAAAATACAAATTTTAACTCTATAGTATTTAATCAGATGGCTATTTCAGAATGTAATAATCTCCATATAACTAGTTATCCATATAGGTACTTTCTAATTTTTTGCTATATAACAATTATTTTTATTAACTCCTGTATTATAAATTTTCTGTACATTTTTCGTGATTTCCTTAGAAAAATTCCTTAGCAGAAAATTACTGGATTTAGCTTTATTTAATTTTGAAGTGGTTTAGAAGCATATATTAAAATGGTACTGGGTTTTAGCTTTAGCAGTAGGCAAAATGAGCTTTAAAGTTTCTAGTATAAAATTATTCTCATTTTTCAGGCATTCTGCCAATTTCAAGAAAATTATATTACTCCTTTAACAATACTGAAACAATGTGTTCTTATGTCCAGGTTAGCTAAATTAAATCATATTAGCCAATAGTAATTAAAGGATTTCAGAAAGTCATAACAGCAGTGTTCTTGATATTCTCATCCTTCGCTCTATTTTTAAATATTATTTATTTAAGTATGATTTGTCTACATTTTAAACTTATTTTTAAACTTATTTGTCTACATTTTAAACTTATTTTGACTCAATCATATAGAAGACATTTCCTCCCAAAAATGCTTTAAATGGTGGTAGGAACCCCAGACCACACCACAGACACCAACTAGCAGGTATGTTTCTGAGATATGAATACTAAAAGTACTATTTCAAGTATACTGAATTAAAGTGTAACATTATTCCTGTGGGGGCCGTATTTCCTTAGCCTCTGAAGCCCCACATCACAGAGGGCGGGTTCAATGGTGAGAGGGGATGAAATAGGTCACCATCAGTAGGTTCCTGCCTTTTTTTTTTTTTTTTAAGAGCAAGTATCTATCTTTTTTTTTTTTTTTTTGAGATGGAGTCTCACTCTGTTGTCTAGGCTGGAGTGCAGTGGCACTATCTCAGTTCTCTGCAACATTTGCCTCCTGGGTCCAAGTGATCCTCCACCTCAGCCTCCCGAGTAGCTGGGATTACAAGCACGTGCCACTACACCCAGAAGATTTTTGTATTTTTAGTGGAGACAGAGTTTCACCATGTGGGCCAGGCTGGTCTCAAACTCCTGACCTCAGGTGATTCGCCCACTTCAGCCTCTCAAAGTGCTAGATTTATAGGCGCTAGCCACTGTGCCCAACCTATCATTTTTATAAATGGTATGCTTTAGGTGGTCTTTTTCTTAGGACTTTAGGGTACTTTGTTTTGAACTGGGAACAAAGAAGTTACTATCTCATAATCTAGGAGGATGGAAGTAATGGTGGATATTTTCACTCAACATGCCCAATCTGCATGCAGACTATGCCTAAAAAGTTTAGCACAATTTTAAATGTGACAGGTGAACTTATTCTGGTTGATAGTTATAAGGTGCTCCCAATTTCAAGTAAGTATAATATAATAACATTCGTTTAACATAAACATAGTATCGTAGTTTAATTTACAAGGTTATTTCATATTTTGTAGTACTACAGAATCAATATTACACACTATTGCTCAAAATAGAACATCAATTGAAAGGATGTGAGAAAAATCATCTTCTGCTAGGCATACACATACCACTTTCCTGACCCTTTTCCTGTTTAAACACAGTGTTTTTATGAAGAAATGAATTATATATCATTTTGCTACATGTAAAATATCTAAAATGGCTATCAATCAAATCTAGCAGTGATTTTTCTTTTTACTGCATGGACATCATTCTACTTTGTCATTCACTTTTTATAGTGTAGCTCGAACCAACTACAAAAAGAAGCAACACTTTCAAAAGAAAGTACTTAGTAATAATATTAACAACTACAGATAGTGTAGAATGTCTAATGTTTAACCTGCTATCTACCGATTTTTTTCTATTATTTTCATAGCAAGACAAACAGCATAACATGTAATTATGATATTTATTATAGGTCACACAAGATCTAAAATGTTTTTTTAAATTTTTAAACTTTTAATTTTCATGGGTACATTGTAGGTGTATATATTTGTAGGGTGTATGCGATGTTTTGATACAGGCATGTAATGTAGAATAATCACATCATGGAGAATGAGGCATCCATTCCCTCAAGCATTTATTCTTTGTATTATGAACAATCCAATTATACTCTTATAGTTATTATTTTTTATTTTATTTATTTATTTTGAAACGGAGTCTCCCTCTGTCACCCAGGCTGGAGGCCAGTGGCATGATCTTGGATCACTGCAGCCTCC
>NW_012117688.1:1441578-1463612 GCF_000951035.1 Colobus angolensis palliatus | reverse complement strand
TTGTATTTTTAGTAGAGACAGGGTTTCACCATGTTAGCCAGGATGGTCTCGATCTCCTGACCTCGTGATCCACCCGTCTCGGCCTCCCAAAGTGGTGGGATTACAGGCTTGAGCCACTGCGCCCAGCCTACCATTATTATTTTGAGACAGAGTCTTACTCTATCACCCAGGCTGGAATGCGGTGGCGCTGTATCGGCTCACTGCAACCTACCCCTCCCAGGCTCAACTGATTCTCCCACCCCAGACTCCTGAGTAGCTAGCACTGCAGGCACCCAGCACCATGACTAGCCAATTTTTTGGGGTATTTTTAGTAGAAACGGGGTTTCACTATGCTGCCCAGGCTGGTCTCCAACTCCTGATCTCAAGCGATCTGCCTGCCTCAGCCTCCCAATGTGCTGGGATTACAGGTGTGAGCCATAGTGCCTGGCCTCGTATAGTCACTTTTAAACCTGCAATTAAGTTATTATTGACTATAATCACTGTGTTGTGCGATCCAATAGTATGTCTTATCCATTCTATTTTTTTTTTTTTTTTTGGTACCCGTTAACATGTTCTCTTTTAAAGATAAGCAAAGAAAATATTTACCCTCATATCTGGTTCTATCCGTAAACAGTAAGGCTGATTCTGATACTGCTGAATTTCTCCAGTAATTTCAGCTACTTTCCTCCTCTTACTGAAATTGATTAAATCTTTCCCTTTCTTTTTTAAAAAATCATTATTCCCTTCTTCGGTCTTCAGAATATTTGTTAAATATATTCCTAGTAAAAAAAAAAAAAAGAGAATTTAAAGAAAAGTTATTTAAAATTTTATTTAATCAATTATTTGGGAAAAAAACTGAACTAGTAAAGTTCAAAGACATCCTATACTATTCAGCAACCCTACTACTAAAATGTTAAGTCTCTGATAAACAATCATTAACTCTCCATAAAGAATTTTTTAAAGAGAAATAATTTAAAATAAAAAGAAAACAAAAGCTACTGGCTTACACAAACAGAAAGGTTGCTAATCTAAGAAATGGCAAATTAAGATTTTCTAAACCCTAATTTCACCAAGTGCAAGTTATGTTAAATCTATTCTAACCAAATGTTTTAATATTTGATTATAAATATTTAATGCCAAGTATCTTAAGTGATTATTAATCAATAAATTAATTTTAAGTCAAATTTGGTTAGTAAGTCTATAGGCTTATAAACTATGTTTTTTCAGAGCCTGTAATTTAGATAGAAAAATAATTACTTCTCACTCATGAACAATAAAAAAGTTTTTAGTCCCTTTTTCATGCATAATTGCTGGTTCATTTAAATTGGTGGTTCTCAACCGGGGACAATTTAGTCCTCCAGGGGATATTTAGGAATGTCTAGAGACATTTTTGGTTACAACTCCAGGGGCTATTGGAGTGTAGTGAATAGAGGCCAGGATGCTGCTACAGATCCTACCATGCACAAGACAGCCCATCACAACAAATAATTATTTGGCCCAAAATACCAAAATTGTTGAAATTGGCAAAATTTGATTTAAATTATTCAATTTCAATCATACACAACAATATTTTAAATTTAAAAATCACATAAAAGCTTTTAATAAATTAAAGAGAAAGCAAATGCTGTAGATGTGACACAGTTATGATAAAAAATAACAGTTACCATTTCATGAGTGTGCCCTATGTGCTAGACTTAAGTAGCACAGATAAAATATTTTTAATCCTTATTTATAACAACCCTATGAGATATTATAGTCTTCATTTTATAGATAATAGTTTTATTATTTATCAATACAGAGAGCTAATAAAAGTAGATGATCTCAGATATAGAATAATGTGCCTCTGAAGACTGCTTTCTTTTGGCTATCACACGCTAACCCTCAAAATATACCCATATTTAGTAACTTACCAAAAAAAGGCACACAAGGTGGATTGATTGACTTAAGTTTTACTAGATATTTTTTAAAGTGATCTTGACTTAATTCCACAGCTTCATCCAAAATTTTCCTTTTTCTTTCCTGCAATGCCTTAAAGTATATATAAATTGAGTATAAACTGTTTGCAATTCAATCGTATTTTATAAATGCAAATCTTTAAATTTTATAAAATTTTGCAAATTATCTGGAAAACAATTTTTTAAATTAAGAGATGAGTGGTATTCCTTTGTACACTTACCTGAAGTGATTTCTCCTCTCTTTATCTATAAATACAAAACCCATAATTTACTCATATAAATTAGAAGATTAAGCAATAAAAAAAATTCTACATCATGCCTTGTGGGTCATTTTGACTAGCCAGGGTTTCAAGTCATAGCTGTAGAAGAGGAAAATTATAACCCCTGAACATTCAAATATTTTTCCACTGAAATATCTTTTGGGGCTAAGGGTTGGGGTTTTGGTAAGGAGAAGACAACTATCGGAAGGCAAGAAGACTTGAACAAAACTTTAGTAAATGAAGTAAACTAGAATTTCTTTTATACTTCATTACTAGATCTTCTTATTGAAAATTAATTTTTACTTCAGAAAAAACATACACACACACACGTAAACTCCAGAGCAAACATTATGCTTCATGGAGAACCATTCAGTCAATTTCTTTTAAATCAAGGAAAAAGCCAAGGGGACAACACTGGAGCTTTTATTCAATACTATACAGAAGTCCTAGCTAGCATGGACAAGAAAAAGAAATAAAGAGCTAGGGATTGGAAAGAAAAAAATCTGTCACTATTCACGAGGATATGACTTCCCATGAAGAAGCTCCAATGAATCTACATATAGAATGTTAATGAGAGAATCAGCAATGTTGCTACATATAAAACCAATAGACAAAAACTAACTGCACTTCTAGATATCATCAATAAATAAATTGTGATTAAAAAAATATTCTGGCCAAGTGCAGTGGCTCACACCTGTAATCCCAGCACTTTAGAGAGGCTGGGGTGGGAGAAACGTTTGAGGCCAGGAGTTCGAAACCAGTCTGCGCAACATAGCAATGTCCAATCTCCACCTAAAATTTTAAAAATTAGCTTAGCAGGGTGGCACGTGCCTATAGTCTCAAATACTCAGGAGACTAAGTCCCAAATACTCAGGAGGATTGCTTGAGCCTGGGAATAGGAGGCTGCAGTAAGCTATGATCATGCCACTATACTCCACACTGGGTGACAAAGTATGACCCTATCTCTAAGGTCACTAAAAACAAAGTAATTCTAATCTAAAACTAGCAAAAGAGGTGTGCGATCTCTATTGAAACAAAAAAATCCCCACAAAACTTTATTAACTGAGTAAATAAATGAAGAGATAAATGATGTTCATAGTTGAAAAGACTCTTTACTATAAAAATGTCAGTTCTTCACTAATCTTAATTGGATTTAGAGATCCAGTGCAACTCCTATCAAAATGCCAATTTTAAAAAATGAAGCTTAAATTGATTCTAAAATTTATATAGGAGAATAAAGGGCCAAGAATAGGTTCCTCCTGAAAAACAGTAAGATTGGCGAGGATTTGCCCTACTCTTCTCTATCAAGGACTACTATAAAGTTATGATAGTTTAGACAAGTGGCACTGGCACAAGAGTAATCAAATAGATCAAAGGAACAGAACGGAGAGACCAACAAAATGCCCACATATATTGGCATTCAATTTATGACACATTTATTAAATAGATTTTTTTTTTTTTTTTTTTGAGATGGAGTCTTGCTCTGTCACACAGGATAGAGTGCAGTGGTGCGATCTCGGCTCACTGGAACCTCTGCCTCCTGGGTTCAAGTGATTCTCTTGCCTCAGCCTCCCAAGTAGCTGGGATTACAGGCGCATGCCACCACGCCTGGGTAATTTTTATATTTTTAGTAGAGTTGGGGTTTCATCATGTTGGCCAGGCTGGTCTTAAACTCCTGGTCTCATGTAATCCACCCACCTCAGCCTCCCAAAGTGTTGGGATTACAGGCATGAGCCACTGCACCTGGCCTATTTAATAATATTTGACTAAGTATTAATACCTTTAATATATAAAGTTCATACAAATCAATAAAATGCAAACATCTAAACAGAAAAATATACGTATAAAGCAGTTTTTCCTCTATTCCCCTCCAATCACAAGCCACTAAAAATAAATAAATAAATAAATAAATAACGTTAAAAGAGGAGTATGTATCCTCCCACATTATTCTCAATACTTATCCAATTCCATTTAGAGGTTTGGGGTTTGCTCTGCTTTGTTATACTAAAATGGAATAATGTTATAGCCATTCTGAAGCTTTTCCCCCACTAAAATACCACAAATGTTCTTCCACAATACACATATATCCCATTCACTTTGTTCTACAGCTGAACAATATTCTACAATATAGGTATAAGAGGATGTATTTAATCATTC
Source organism: Colobus angolensis palliatus (assembly GCF_000951035.1). Classification (NCBI taxonomy): domain Eukaryota; kingdom Metazoa; phylum Chordata; class Mammalia; order Primates; family Cercopithecidae; genus Colobus; species Colobus angolensis. The sequence continues at coordinate 1,459,261 of NW_012117688.1, read as the reverse complement.
TCTTATTGATAGACATTCAGGTTGTTTCCTGTTTCTGCTACTACAACTAATGCTGCAGTAACTGTATCTTTGTACACATAACTTTATATTCTGGTGCATTTATTTCTTACAATTCTGGGTCCTAAGAGTATGCATATTTTTAATTTTAACATATATTGTTAGACTGCTTTCCAGAAAGACTGTAAAAACGCACATTCCCAAAGGCAGTATTTACATGGCTGAGTTTCTAACTTGGTATCCTTTAGTTAAAAAAAGTCTTTCCAGGTGCAAAAGCAAAGGAAGAAACCATAAATGAAGAGACTGATACATGCAACAAAATAAAAATGATAAAACTTCCTTATGTCAAAGCATTATACATTTTTTAAATTAAAAAAGCAGATAAAAGACAAACAAATGAGAAAATACGTACAGTCTAAGTTTTAGTATATTTAATATATGAAAAATCCATATAAATGAATAAAATGCAGCTGAGCAATGCTTATAATCCCAGCTACTCAAGAGGCTGGGACAGGACGATCCCTTGAGCCCAGGAGTTCGAGACTGCAGTGGGCTATGATCATGCCACTGGCACTCCAGCCTGGGCGACAGAACAAGACCTTGTCTCTTTAGAAAAAAAAAAAAAAAAAAAAAATCAACAAAATGCAAACACCCTCCCCCCAAAAATGAGAGAGGAAATGAATATATAAATCATAAAGTACCCAATAAATACATATTCAACCTCACTAGTTATTAATTTATTTATTTTGAGAACAAGTTTCACTCTGTTGCCCAGGCTGGAGTGCAGTGGGGCAATCTCTGCTCACTGCAACCTCCACCTGCCAAGCTTAAGTGATACTCCTGCCTCAGCCTCCTGAGTAGCTGGGATTACAAACAAGCACATGCCACCAAGCCTGGCTAATTTTTGTAGTTTTAGTAGAGACGGGATTTCATCATGTTAGCCAGGCTGGTATCGAATTCCTGACCTCAGGCGATCTGCCCACCTCGGACTCCCAAAAACGTTGGGATTACAGGCATGAGCCACCGTGCCCAGCAGTGGCTTAAGACTAGGCTGGGTTGGCCAGGTGCAGTGGCTCAGACCTGCAATCCCAACACTTTGGGAAGCCAAAGCAGGCAGATCACCTGAGCCCAGGCGTTCAAGACCAGCCTGACCTCAGGTGATCCACCTGCCTTGGCCTCCCAAAGTGCTAGGATTACAGGTAAGCCACTGCGCCCAGCCTCACTAGTTATTTTTTAAGACACAATTTAAAAATGCGATTCCTGCCCCCCGCAGAGGCATGCGCTACCACGCCTGGTTAATTTTTTATTTTTATTTTTGTAGAGATGGGGTCTCCCTATGTTGCCTAGACTGGTCTTCAACACCTGGGCTCAAGTGATCCTCCTGTCTCTGCCTCCCAAAGTGTTGGGATTACAGGTGAGAGCCCTACACCTGGCCAGAAGCTTTTAATATAGTACATAATACCAAGGGGCATTTATCGTATCCTGCTACAAAACACCTTGGCAAAAGTATTAAAAGTCTTAAAGTATACAAATACTCAGACCCAGGATTTCCACCCCTAGATTATTTCTTGAAATAATCAAGCTCTTACAAAGACTTCTATATGTGAATATTCCATGATAAATTATCACAGAAAAAAATCAGAAATAATTGTCCCACAATCTACCATTGGAATAAATTATGATTTATCCATGATAGAAAACCATGAAGCCATTAAAACCTTGTTTTTGAAGATAAGCTAATACAAAAATAGAAAACTGTTTATGAGAAAAAGGCCATAAAAATCTATGTACAATATAACCTCAATTTTGTTATTAAAAATATATATGCAAAATATCTCCCTATTTTCTATATCTCCTGAATTTTCAATAGTAGATGTTAAACACATATTTTACATTTAAAAAATAAAATACTGTTTTTTTTTTTTTTTTTTTGAGACAGAGTCTCACTCTGTAGCCCAGCCTGGAGTATAGTGGTGCGATCTCAGTTCACTGCAAATTCCACCTCCTGAGTTCAAGCAATTCTCCTGTCTCAGCCTCCTGAGTAGCTGGGATAACAGGCGTGCACCACCATGCCCAGTTAATTTTTGTATTTTTAGTAGAGACAGGGTTTCTCTGTGTTGTCCAGGTTGGTCTCGAACTCCTGAGCTCAGATGATCCACCTGCCTCATCCTCCTAAAGTGCTGGGATTACAGGTGTGAGCCACCACGCCTGGCCAAATTTAAGTTTTTGAAATAGTTCTTCCCGTATTATTTTATTATGGACTATCTAAAGGTGATTAGGACATTATTTGTATTTTTATATTTAAAATCCTTTGTCATTTGAGACTATCAATCAATGTGTCATTGAATAAATCCACTTGGAACTTCATTACATTTAGGTAAGTACATTACACGGCAGTGTAAGTCTCATATTCTTTATAAAATATTGATATATTTTCTAATATAAGCCTAGGATTCACATATTATATATCACACTCATATATTAACTAATATATCAACATATATTCTAATGTATTTATATCACTGTGTTTAAGAAGCAAGGATGAATTCATAAATAATTTAATAAAAACGATAGATGACAGATGAAATTTCTTTTATGCTAATTTTATCATTCCCAAGAAAAATGAAAATGTTAAGCCTAAAACTTACCTCAAAGGTATGGTCTAGTCTGTATACTGACACTGAATTTACTGCACTGACTATCTCCAATACGCCATTGAAATTATTCAAATCTTGAAAAACTTGCAGAATTTCTATAATTCTACTTAGTACTGCAACCCGTTCTTCAAAATTTTCTGCTTCCACAATGCATCTAACAACAACAAAAATTCGTAGCTTAGAAAATTTCTTCACCTCATTTAGAAAACAAGATTATGTGTAGCCAGAATTTTAGCTTAAATATGACTTAATATTATGGCTATTAGCAAGTTGTAAGAGTAAATTAAAACTTACTTTTCAAACCAGAGGGTGAGATTTGTGGTATGGCGAATCATTTTTAATAAATTTGGAGAATTTATTTCTTTATCTTCTTTGGTCCACACACTTCCTACAAGTTCAGATGGTTGAACTTTCCTATGGAATTAAAAATCAGGGCAATTTAATCTATAAAGGATTAGTATTACTTAAAGATCTTCTAAAACTTAGTAAGAAAAAGACAATTAACCCAAAAGATAGATGAACACATATATGAACAAGTAATTCAGAGAGGAATAGACCCAAATAGCTACAAACATGAAAACATACTTTATCCCTTACTCTGAGAAAATAACATAAAACCACAATGAAATCCTGTTTTACTCTTATTAGATGAACAAAAGTCTGATAATTCAAGGCTGGGCACAGTGGCTCATGCCCGTAATCCCAGCGCTTTGCGAAGCCGAGGCGGGCGGATCACCTGAGGTGAGGAGATCGAGACCAGCCTGATCATCATGGAAAACCCTGTCTGTATTAAAATACAAAATTAGCCAGGCATGGTGGCGCATGTCTGTAATCCCAGCTACTTGGGAGGCTGAAGCAAGAGAATCGCTTGAACTCAGGAGACGCAGGTTGCGGTGAGCTGAGATCGCACCATTGCACTCCAGCCTGGGCAACAAAAGCAAAGCTCTGTCTCAAAAAAAATAAAAGAAAAAGAAAAAAAAAGTCCGATAATTCCAAATGGGTAAAAATATAATGAAACAGGAACACCAATACGGAAGTAAAAATTGATACAACCGCTTTGTAAAATAATTTGGCAAGATCTCATAGTACTGAAGAGATACATACCGGATGACTCAGCAATTCAACTCTTAAGTATGCATATATCCTAGATAAACTCCGACACAAATTTATAAGAGCCAGGTGCAGCAGCTCATGCCTGTAATCCCAGCACTTTGGGAGGCTGAGGCAGACGGATCACTTGGGGTCAGGAGTTTAAGAACAGCCTGGCCAACAAGGCGAAACCCCGTTTCTACTGAAAATACAAAAAAATCAGCTGGGTGTAGTAGTGCGTGCCTGTAGTCCCAGCTACTTAGGAGGCTGAGGCAGGAGCATCGCTTGAACCTAGGAAGCAGAGGTTGCAGTGAGCCGAGATCATGCCACTGCACTCCAGCCTGGGCAATAGAGTGAGACTTGGTCTCAAAACAAACAAACAAAAAACAATGTTATAAGAAAACGTTTACAAGAATGTTAGTGAAGCATTATTTGCAAGAGTGAATAGAGGCTCATCATCCAAAGACTGGATAAATTGTGGAGTATAAATATAATGCAACACTACACAGCATCTAAAATAAGCTAACTAGAACTATATTCATTCACTTGAACAAATGCCAAAAACAATTTAAGTAAACAGCATGTTGCAGAATGACATGTAAGTATATGCAGTTTAAAAAATGTGTGAAACAAGCTGAGGTGCAGTGGTGTGCACCTATCATCCCAGCTACTTGGGAGGATGAGGTGGGAGAATTGCTTGAGGCAAGGAGTTTGAGACTATCCTGGGCAACCATAATGAGATCCTATCTCAAAAAAGTTAAATAAAAAAACCAGGCACAGTAGTTCCTCCCTGTAGTTTCTGCTACTGAGAGACTGAGGTGGGAAGACTGCTTGAGCCTAGAGTTTGGGGCTGCAGTGAGCTATGATCATGCCACTGCACCCCAGCCTGCGTGACAGAGTGAGACCCCATCTTAAACAAACAAACAACAATAAAAAACCAGTTGGGCACTATAGCTCACACCTGTAATCTTGGCATTTTGGGAGGTTGAGGTGGGAGGACAACTTGAGGCCAAGATCAAGACCATCCTGGGCAACACAGCAAGATCTCATCTCTATGAATTTTTAAAAAAAAAATTAGCCAGGTATGGTGGTGCATGTCTGTAGTTCTAGCTACTTGAGAGGCTGAGGAAGGAGAATTGCTTGAGCCCAGGAGTTCAAGGCTACAGTGAGCTATGACTGTGCCCCTGCACTCCAGCCTGGGCAACAGCGTGAGACTCTGTTTCTTAAAAAACAAAAAAAAAGTGTACAACAACAATGCTATATATTGTTTATGAATTTCTGTGTATGTATATAAATTATAAAAATATAAAGAGAAATAGTAAACATCAAATTCAGGGTGGTGGTGATTTCTTAGGGGAAAGAGAGCAATAAGATTGGGGAGAATTATACAAAGGATTTCAATTTTATCTAAAATGTTTTTGTTGTTCATGAATATTCATATTATTTCCTATATTTTTTGAATGCCTGAGTATTTAATTAAAATTCAGACAGAAGAGCAGATTAAATCATTGTATACAGTGAGTCAGAATTACATAATTTAAAAATTGGCCAAGTACAGTGGCTCACGCCTGTAATCCCAGCATCTGGGAGGCCAAGGCAGGAGGATTGCCTGAGGCCAGGAGTTTAAGGCCAGCCTGGGCAACACAGTGAGACCCTATCTCTATTTTTTTTTTAACTGACCAGTGGCATTGCCATCAATGGCCTACAGACTTGGTTACTCATTAAAAAAACATTTTTTCATCCGTAGATTTGTGTACAAATAAGTACTTGCTAACAGTTTCTGAAATGTTTTCTTAAAGTGGCTCTATTATTTCACCAGAAATTTAGTTTACAAGGCTGGGTGTGGTGGCTCATGCCTGTAATCCCAGCACTTTGGGAGGCTGGGACAGGTGGATCACTGGAGGTCAGGAGTTCGTGACCACCCTGGCCAACATGGTGAAACCCCATCTCTACTAAAAATACAAAAAATTAGCTGGGCATGGTGGCACACACCTGTAATCCCAGCTACTCGGGAGGTTGAGGCAGGAAAATCACTTGAACTTGGGAGGCAGAGGGTGCAGTGAGCCGAGATTGTGCAATTGCACTCCAGCCTGAGTGACAGAGCAAGACTCCATCCCAAAAAACAAAAAACAAAAAACAAAAAAAAAAGGAATTTAGTTTACAAATGATGTCAATATTGGGTATTTTTCTATGTCCTGAAAGTAGGTCCACATGAAGTGACGTGCTTTTTTTCTGATGTCAATTCATGTAAAACAATTACATTGCGAGAAAAAACATAATGCAGTACTATTTGCTTTTTTTACCTCAAGTAATAAGTCCCTTCATTTCTACCTATCACAAATCCCACAATATAAACAAAGCTACCTGGATTCTAAATTACTTAAAATATAACGTAACATTTTGAGTCAAGTCTGGTTCTGAATGGCATAGCCAGTGCAAACTAAGCAAATTCTAAAGAACATAAAGTAAACGTAATATAGTAAACGTACCTTACTGTATTACCTATTATCACTAAATTTTATATATTCTTGCTTTTCCCTGTGTAATCTTTATTTAAAAATTGGCTGCTAATCAGGATAATTCTTTGAGAATATTTTTATTTTATTTTTGAGATAGGGTCTCACTCTGTCATTCAAGCTGAAGTGCGGTGGCACGATCTTGGCTCACTGCAGCCTCGACCTCAAGTGACCTTCCCATCTCAGGCCCTAGGCAACTGGGACTACATGCCCGAGCTGCCATGCCTGGCTATTTTTTGCAGTTTTTGTACGACAGAGTTTGCCATGTTGCTCAGGCTGGTCTTGAACTCCTGGTCTCAAGTGATCTACCCACCTCAGCCCCTTAAAGTGCTGGGGTTTAGGCATGAACCATCATGCCCAGCCAAGCATATTTATATTTTAAAAGGGGGCTCCTATACTACTCACAATAGTGATATGGAATCAACCTAAATGTCCAATAACAGATTAATGAATAAAGAAAATGTGGTATATATATACAATGGAACACTATTCGGCCATAAAAAAAGAATGAAAGCCCATCATTCAAGGCAACATGGATGAGCCTGGAGGACCTTATGTTAAGCAAAATTAATCAGGCACAGAAAGAAAAACATAACATGTTCCCTTTCATATATGAAAACTAAAAAAATTATGAACTTATGGAAGTAGAGAGTAGAACTGCAGGTATTAGTGGCTGGGAAGGATTGGGAGGAGGGGAAAACAGAGAGGTTGGTGTAGAAAAGTTTTTGATGGAATAACGGTAGTGACATTTTTTGACAGAGAGTTGTTACATGCAAGGCCTGTACCCTTCACAAGAGCCTGAGTTGTAAATGAGAAAAGAAAACCCATCTCACACAATATTCTATTCATTTAGCTGCTAAGGGCCTAGCATCCATACTAACTGACTTGACTGACTGACCTCAAACTAAACCAAGGTGAGAAAGTATTAGAAGTTGGAGACAGGTGGTAGACTTGAAAATCTTCTTCCTGCCATTCCTCTTGTGATGGATTGCTAGTCCCCAGTCTAGGCCTAAATAGTGATATAAGACTTTTACTTGCAGGGCAGACTAGTTAAAAACTGTGCTATGACCTTTCCTCTAAGCCCATGAGAGTAGATGAGGTATTTTTAAGCACTCATGAATAATGTGCAAAATGTTTTGAAAATACATAATGTTCAAGGTTCTTAAAAATAAAGCAAGAAATTAACATTAATTGTCTACCTGTAGAGATCAGACTCCAAAAGTGTCAGCTGACGTGCAATTTCTATTGGATGAAGTGTCATGAGATCAAATGTTTCAAACTGTCCTGGTTTGCTGATATGCCATTCAATTGCTGGAGGTGGACTTTCAAAGGTAATATTATGGCTTATTCCGTTTGCCTGAGCTTGCTTCTTCCTCTTGATGATCTTAGCGATTGACTCTACCCATTTCTTCATAGCTTTCCCTGGAAAAAGAACACATAAACAAAAACGTCTTTTACTTGGCACACATGACTACAAATCTTCATTTAATCCTTAACTGAAATTTCACCCAGCCTCAACAATTATCAACTCATGGCCAATTTTTATTTTATCTAACCCTAAATATGATAGAACATATGTTATTCTGAAACAAATCCAAGACATATTTCATTCATATTTAAGCATCTTTAAAACACTATTTAAAGTAATAACCACAACACCATTATCACACATAAAACTGACAACTTCTTAATACATTGTTATCTTCAAGAATTTTGTCACTGTTCACACTTCTCTGATTATTTTCCTTTTTTTTTTTTTTTTTTTTGAGACAGGGTCTTGCTCTGTGACCCAGGTTGGAATGCAGTGGTGCAATCTCAGCTTACTGCAACTTTCATGTTGCAGGCTCAAGCGATCCTCCCACCTCAGCCTCCCAAGTAGCTGGGACTGCACATACCACCACGCCTGACCAATTTTTGTTTTTTTTTTTAGTTTGTTTTTTTTTTGAGATGGAGTCCCACTCTGTCACCCAGGCTGGAGTGCAATGGCATGATCTCAGCTCACTGCAACCTCTGCCTCCCGGGTTCCAGCAATTCTCTTGCCTCAGCCTCCTGAGTAGCTGGGATTACAGGCGCACATTACCACACCCGGCTAACTTTGTTGTATTTTTAGTACAGATGGGGTTTCACCATGTTGGCCAGGTTGGTCTCGAACTCCTGACCTCGTGATCCGCCCGCCTCGGCCTCCCAAAGTAATGGGATTATAGGCATGAGCCACCGCGCCCGGCCTAATTTTTGTATTTTTAGTAGAAACGGGGTTTCTCCATGTTGCCCAAGCTGGTCTTGAACTCCTGGGCTCAAGTGATCTGCCTGCCTTGGCCTCCCAAAGTGTTAGGATTACAGGCATGAGCCACTGCGCCTGGCCATATTTTCTTATAGTTAGCTTGAAAAGGGATCTGAACAAGATGGCACGTATTGCATTGAGTCAATGTGTCTCAAGTCTCCTTTAATCTACAGGTTGCTGCTTTATTGCATATTTTTGCTTGCACTTTGTGGAAGAAATTGTCATTTGCCATGTTTTTCTGTCCTCTATATTTTCTGTAAAGTGAGATATAGTGACTTGGTCTGATTCAGGATTAATTTTATGACACAAATACTTGCCAAGAATACTTCTAATAGGAGGCATATCTAGTTACCTTTATGTGATGTCACCATCCACTCATGATAATTCCCTAGGTTTATTATTTTACTAGGAACTGAGAAATGTGATATTCTACCATTCCTTCTTCACTTACTAGTTGAAATACTTCCACAAAAATAAACTTTTCCTCATGAACGATTTGGTTATTCTGAAGTCTAACTAGTATAGAAAAGAACTTTGGACATTAACATAACCATTTACTTAATTTAGTCTAGTGTGTGTGTGTATTTTAGAAGCTTCTTAGATTGTGTCTAATCCAGTGTTCTCACTTAGAATATAAATTTTTGTTTTTTGTTTGTTTTGAGACAGAGAGGTCTCACTCTGCCCAGGCTTGTGGGCAGTGGCGCAATTTCAGGTCACTGCAGCCTCGAGCTCTGGGCTTAAGTGATCGCTTCACCTCAGCCTCCTGAGTAGCTGGGACTACAGGCGCATGTCATTACGCTTGGCTAATTTTCATATTTTTTGTAGAGACTGGGTTTTGCCATTTTGCCCAGACTGGTCTCGAACTCCTGGGCTCAAGCAATCAGCCCACCTCTGCCTCCCACAGTGCTGGGTGGGATATTCTAGGTGTGAGCCATTGCACTGGCCTAGAATACAATTTGAAACTGTAGTATTACGAAAATTTTAAGGTACACATAAAAATGTATCATAAACATCTCAAATTAGAAACAAAGGAATAACATTCTTAACTTTAAATAATATTCCCCTTAAAGAACAAGTAGAACACGAAATAAGTTACACCTGTATATAGTATTTGTAATGCCCTATAATGTCAGATAAAACATAAATGTTCTTGATTCAATAATATACATTTGATGACACATTTGTTTAAATGTTCATGGCCTAGGATTTCATTTCTTGGGCTATGATTCTGAAACTTAAAGTAGAAAACTCCTCTCTTTCAGATTTCAGAAATACACCAAAAACATTTCAGAAGATGTAAATATTATAAGAAACCTGTTAATCATTAAAATTAAAGAAAAAGATTAAAGAAAGTAAGAAAACATAAAATTACACATATTTTATTCAGTTGAAGAAATGGCAACCTTGCAATGAGATAAAATTAAATAGCTTAAATTTATTAAAGAGGACTTTTGACTTCTTTAAAAGAAATATTCTCCTCAAAAACTTGAAAAGGCAAAGTTCTGAGACCTCAGATGATTCTAAACATATATGAGCTTCTTGCCATCTATAAAAAACATTCCAAATTTTATTTCAGCTTTTTAAAAATGAAAAATGCTGGCCAGGCATGGTGGCTTATGCCTGTAATCCCAGCGCTTTGGGAAGCTGAGACGGGTGGATCACCTGAGGTCAGGAGATTGAGACCAGCCTGGCCAACATGGTGAAATACCATCTCTATTGAAAATACAAAAATTAGCCAGGCGTGATGGCATGTGCCTGTAGTCCCAGCTACTTAGGAGGCTGAGGCAAGAGATCACTTGAGTCTAGGAGGCAGAGGTTGCAGTGAGCTGAGATGGCACCACTGCACTCCAGCCTGGACAACAAAGCAAAGCTGTTTCAAAAAAAAAAGGAGAAATGTTTTAGTTTCTTAAAGTCACACAGATTTGAACATAAACTCATGTGCAATATAAGATTCAATCAAACCTTTAAATAATATACCTCTTACACTTGAAATGAAGGATTCTAGTCTTTCAAGCAACTCCAAATCTCTTTCAAAGTCATAAAAATGATGTTCAACCCAATGCCGAAATACATTTAAGATCCTGATAAAATGGAAAGAAACACATTTTAGTGAAACATAAGTGTTCAATTACACTTCTTCCTTCTCTAATGCCATGATGATAGCTTTATATACAAGGGTCAACACAATACTCAAAGACTCTCTAATTTGTATTTAATTAATACCTTAAGTGCTTCAATGACAAGAGGAGAGTAGGTCTCCAAACTGTGTATTATTTATTAATAAAACGTATACTTTTAACATATTTATAAGCATAAAAATAGTGGTTTCTGTACTTCCCATTTATGTTAAGGAAAAATACCTTTTCTTTATTCATATGTGGAAAACTTATGCTTTATATTATAAAAGCTATTGTAAGTTCATAAAAAGCACTTTTAAGATTTAAATTTTGATATTTTTTCACTTAAAATGGAAAACCAACTAAGATGCACTGTATCTGGTTCTAAATTCAAGTACTATCATCAAATTTCTTTCTTTTTTTTTGAGACGGAGTTTTGTTCTTGTTGCCCAGGCTGGAGTGCAATGGTACGATCTTGGCTCACTGCAACCTCCAACTCCGGGGGGTTCAAGTGATTCTCCTGCCTCAGCCTCCCAAGTAGCTGGGATTACAGTCGCCCGCCACCATGCTGGGCTAACTTTTGTATTCTTAGTAGAGACAAGGTTTCACCATGTTGACCAGGCTGGTCTCGAACTCCTGACCTCAGATGATCTGCCCATCTTGGCCTCCCAAAGTGCTGGGATTATAGGCATGAGCTACCATGCCCAGCCTATCATCAAATTTCTATGTAATCTACACATATACCTACAGTCTCTTATTTCATTTCAAAAGAAAAAAATAGGAGAACTGTTTTGTTTTACAGTATCACAAATATGATTACCTATAACAAAGAGAGATTTAATCAACCTTGCCAATGGAAAGGAAAGGAAAGACAAGGGGAGAGGGAAGAGGAGGAAAATGGAGGAGGAAGAAGGGAAAGGGAAAGGGAAGGAAAGAAGGAAGAAAAGAAGGAAATTAGTAGGCAAGCCATGGAGAGAAAATATTTGTAAAATGTTTATCTGACAAAGGACTGGCATTCAGTCCTACCCAACTTACTCCTACAACTCAGTAATAAAAAGACAAGTATCTCAATAAAAATTAGACAGAGGACTCGAACAGATTCTTCACAAAATAAGTATGAATGAAATACCGCTACACCCAACAGTATGGGTAAGGCACAAAGACTGACATTACTAAACACTGATGAGAATATGAAGCAACTAGAACATTGCTGGTGAGAATGTTTGGGAAGTTTTGGCAGTTTCTTTCAAAACTAAACACACACATATCTTATGACCCAGCCACTCCACTCTGCGTTATTTACCCAAGAAAAGTGAAAAATATTCACAGTAAGACTGGTAAGATAAAGTTCACAGCGGGCTTTATTCATAATAATAAAAAACTAGAAAAAGCCCATGTATCTTTTAGTGGGAAAATTAATAAACTGGTATATTCATATAATAAAACACAACCTTGCAATAAAATAAACCATTGATATACAGGCAAAACCATGGATGAAATTCAAAAGCATGTTAAGTGAAAGAAGACACAAAATTGAGTTTGTAAGAATGCATTTATGTAAGACTCTAAAACAGGTAAAACTAATCTATTGAGGGAGAAATTGGAACACTGCCTTTGGGCAATGGGAACAAAACTGATGAGAAGGAATGTAAGGGAACTTTCTGGGGTGTAGTAACATTCGATATCGTGAAAGGCGTTTGGATTATAGAGATGCATGTGTTAAAACTCAACAGAAGTACACTTGAGATGTGTATATCTTCTGTCTTCAGTGGAAGCAAGAAAAAATGTATTTCATTATATGCACATTTTAGAACAAAAGAAAAACAAACATTGAACTGTTACTGACATACAAGTTGAAGTATTTAAGGAGTGTACTTCAAAATTCATACAAAAATTAATGAATGAACTGATAGATGAATGATAAATGAACATATATGAATAGCTATGAATAGATGAATACATATCTAGGTGGAGGGTTTAGGGTGTTCATTTTAAAATTCTCAATTTTGCTGTATGTTAAAATTTTTCATAATAAAATGTTAGAAAAATTACTACCATCCATTTTACTAGAAATCTTTCAATATTTATATAACAGGTTTAATAACTTGGCTTGGATTTCAGAGTTTTCAACTCCATCCAATTCCATATAGGTAATCTCATCTACTACTTCTTGCAATACAATGCTTACATTCCTCTCAGGTCAACGTCCTTACCTGTGTCCTCAGCACACCATTCTTATTTCTGCCTTCTTACCTTTCTTCATACTATTTCCCATGACCGTGAATACCTACAATCACCTTTCTACCTATCTAAAGCCTATACATCCTTTAGGAGCAATCTCAGATTTTACCTTCTCCAAGATGCCTTCCCTAATTACTCTGGTCTAATCTTTGCTATTCCTGAAATTTTATAGGGATGTATTTTGTCTAAGTCCCTTAAACACTCAAAGTAGAACAATACATAACTGTTTCATGTGTCTTTTTCCCCCAGTAAAGTCCCCAATAAAGCCATAATATCACGACAGTCTATGTTATTTTTGTACTTAGCATAGTTATAAGTATAGGACTGAGAATACAGCAAATGCTTAGAAATACATACTTAAAGAGCTTATATGACTGAGAATCAAAGATCATACTCCCACCCCTACCCCACCCAATAGCAACTTCATAAATGTATGTCTCATATCAAGGGATTTCATGTGAGTGTAGATAAGTACAAATGCATCACAGCTAGCAGAAAAAACTAATTACTTATTTATTGCTGATACATAAATAATCTCATCTTCTTATACAAAGAATGACATGTTAAAAGTTTTGGTGAAAGACATATAGCTGGGAGCACTATCATTCTTCTAAAACTGCATTTATTTGTGGAAATTATCCTGGGAAATAAATAACTAATATACTCAGTTCCAAAATTACAATTTATTGGTCAACAGTAAACAAGGACACTTGAAATTTACAGAGAAAAAATTTAGATTATATATAATTAATAAGATAACTTGGTTTCCAATGGAAGGGGGTAGATAATACTTCGGTTACTTGGACTGTACAGAGGGCTAATCAAAGGATTAGCCCTAAGGATTAGCAATTTTCAATGCTTAGTGGAAAACACACAGACACACAGACACACACACACACACACACACAAAGAAAATCAGACATGAGTCCTGCCACTCTCTTTATATAACTTAGCTCAAATTACTTCATCTTGCTAGGTTTCAATTTCCTTATATATAAAGTAGGAATAGTAATCATGTTGTAAGAATGAGATTAAAAAGATAAAACATTTAGGGTAATCCCTGGCACACAGTAGTATTTATTAACTGGAAGCTTCTATAATCAAATACATTTTTAGAAATTATTGCAATGATTTCTTAAACAAATGTCTATATATTTTGTGAGAGATAAGTGGGAAAAGGGCTAGAACTTCCACACTTCCACAAATATTATAAATTGTAAAAAAGCCAGGATTACTATATGATCGCAAAGGGAAATGAAGGAAAAAAGTGTGAAAAAAGGTTGACAGCAGGCAAGCTCATAAGAAATTTTATAATTTTTACTTACTATAACAAATAGGTATCCTGCTACATAAGCATAACATATCACATGCCAGAGATATGTGATGCAAATACAGGATATTTAAATGGTTGAATTTTTTAGGGTATTTAAGAATACTTTCACTGAGAAAGAACTTTTTTAGTTTAACTTAACTGCTGTGAAGTTAAAAATATTACCTACATTTGAATTAAAAGCTGAGAACTTTTGTGTTAACTATATATTGAAAACTGACACATAAAATATGTATACATATATATATAAAATATTCAAACCAAACCTAAGTTGTACTGGTTGGACGTATTCCTTGCGAAATCTTTTAAGGTCTGCACTGATTGGCTGCTCGCCTTTCTCTATTGCCAATTTGTCTGCGTCAGTAGGTTCTGGCTCTGGGATTTCAAACCTAAGAAGAAAAGCAAAAGGAGAAAAATCTGTTCATACATAATGAAAATACAAGGAGGAAAATATTGTGACCAAGCAACCTTCTTTCCTACCACTTTCATGAAAAATGGATTACTGTTAAACTTCCCTTAAGGTATGGTATACTACAAAAAACTGTCTTTGGCTACACAAAAGTAAGGTTTTGTATTCTTACTTTCATAAAAACTAAAGTTTTGCTTTTTAGCACTGATCAATACAGAAAAGGTCCAGTGGAAAGAGCCAAGGAAAGAATTCATAAGCAATTTAAAGAACATGATAGAAATGGCTTACCTAATCTGTCTTTAATATTTATATTATTAAAATGAAAGTAGGCTAATAAATTTCTTTAAATGAGTACAAATTCAAAGAGAGGGCCAAAACTGAATGTTTAACAATATTTAAATAATTTACCTAAGTGGATAAGATAAAAATAAAAAAAATTGCTCAAAACATAGGAAATACAGCTAAACTATAAGTCTAACAAGTGTGCTTTCTTTTTCTGGACATGGAAACAGAACTAAGTAGATCTTCATAGCACATTACACTGATTCAGTCTGGTAAATTTAGTTTCATAAAACAACATAGTGCTAGAGATCTAGAATTATATCTTGATAATACAGTTGATAAGCTTTGGTATAAGTAATAAGTTTTAGTAAGTTTTAAAATGTAAAACAAAAAATCATTTTGGAGTCCAGATTCTACATTTTAAACTATAAAACATTTAAAATGCCACTATAATACTAAGTAAAAAAAATTCAACCCAACACTAATTTTTAAAAGTTAATCATAATAAAGGAATTGCTGATTTTTTAGGTTTAATAATGGTATCTGATTAAAAAAATAAGAGTCTATATTTTCTAGAGATACAAAGAAAAATATTTATAGATGAATTACGTTGTCTAGGATCTACTTCAAAACAATCATGGGGTGGGGTGTTTAAATTTGTAGGGAAACAGATGAAACAATGAGCTGATAATTACTGAAGGTGGTTGATGAATAAATGGGTTTATTATATTCTTCTATCTGCTCTTGTATATGTTTTGAAATTTTTCATAACAAGTTTGTTTTAAAAGTGGAAAGTATTTGGCAAAGTAGTCTACAGTCAAAAAAAAAGTGGTAAGTAGAAAAGTCTCTTTTAAGAAAGTATCATTTTATTCCACAGAACAATATTCATTAAAATATAGTGCTTTCATCCTCCAAAGCAGTCTTTCTGATTACCACTTGAAATATTTCTAAGAGCTGAAGATGTGTGTTATAAACAGATTTTGGGGAGTACTCTATTTCAAGAGAATAGTAATACTGCCGATTTAATGCCAAATAAAATATGTTCAATAATTACTTGAGTATTTATTAGGTACTAGGCACTTTACAAAATACAGTTAATTTTTCACAAAATGTCAATATAAGTGAAATACATATTTTTCTTACCGTTCAATCAGTAAGCTCAGCAATTCCTGTGGTTTACAAAATGAACGATATGTGGTAAGAAAAGTACGAACAAAATTGGGATCTGAAAAGGCAGAGCATAAAACAGGTTTCATGTTTAATGTACTCAGTTTAATTAACTCAAAGTACCATATCTGGAGGCCTTCTTCCCTTTTTCTTTTTACTTTGGCTCCTCAGATTGTGGCTCTTCCTGACAATCATGGTACTGGCAGGATACCATCATATCCCTGCCATATATAGAAAAATACTGACATAGAGAATATACTATGGTATATTCTTAATAAACGAGAATTGTTTTCAAATTCAAAATTCATGAATATGTATATTTTATGAATATTCAATAATTAATGAAGTTAACAATATTACATTTTTACACATTTAATTCCTTCTCTTATTTATTCTTTTTGTTTTTGCAGTAGTTTTGTATTTTGGAGGCAATCCGTTTTTTCCCCAAGCCTCAAATATTTTTAAGCATCCTTAAGCTTTTGGGTCCCAGGCCCTAGGTCAGCAGGTGTAATGAGTTTCACATACCTGCATACATATGATATGTTAACCTTTCAATTAACTTCACTACAGTTCCTCCTTTAATAATGGGGATGCCACTTCTACTTTGCAAGTTGTCTTCAAAAACAATGTTTTCCTCAGAGTCTTTTACTACAAAACGATATACTTCAGGACTTGGTAATCTCAGTGGTTGCTCATTTTCTTCTTTCAGTAATACTGAATCTAACATTCGATCTAGAGTACTACGATAATGAAGAGAAATAAGGGCTGCCATCCAGTTGTTTTTTTCTTCAGCAGACTTAGCAGCAAATACTACGCTGTTCTCATCTTTGGATACTAATTCAAAAGCATGCTTGCACTCACAAGTATCTTCTTTATCACAAATTTGTATTTTCCTCATGACAAATTTTTCTTTTAACCTGTATTCTGCACTACTGTAACCTGGAAGCCGAGTCTGGCCATGATTAGGTTTACAACTGATCATTAAGCCATCAAACAGAAAAATATGCCGTTCATGTTTGGCACCGATTCTTGTCAATGGTCCCTCCATAATGAATTCATTACAACACTGTCCAATATCTTTGCCTTCCCATCCATCGATATTCTTCTGAATCTCATTCATTTTTTTGATAGCCAGGTGTTTGCTTCTTAATTGGTGACTATAAAAAGGGCAAACAGGATCTCTAAAAAAACAAACAAACAATAGAGTTTATTCAATAGCTAGGCAACCCAAATGGTTTTAAGCATAAACCATCTCAAATCATGTGAAAAAAATATTAAATAACCAATCAGTAGCTTTTACACACAGCATTTAGTTCTAACTTTGCCACTAAATAATACATCCCTCAATTTCATTATTATGAAAGTGAAGTACTACTGGCTCTATAAGAACTAAAATTGCAAAAAATCCTAAATTTCTTTCATAGATTATACTTTTAAACATTTATTAAGTCTATCCTAATAATATAACAGTGCTAATCTTTTTTATTTTTATTTTTTATTTTTTTGAGACAAAGTCTCGCTCTTGTCCCCCAGGCTGGAGTGCAATGGCATGATCTTGGCTCACTGCAACCTCTGCCTTCCGGGTTTAAGTGATTCT
>NW_012117688.1:1396578-1441455 GCF_000951035.1 Colobus angolensis palliatus | reverse complement strand
TTCACCATGTTGGCCAGACTGGTCTCGAACTCCTGACCTCAGAAGATTTACCCCCCTTGAACTCCCAAAGTGCTGGGATTACAGGCATGAGCCACCGTGCCCAGCAGTGGCTTAAGACTAGGCTGGGTTGTCCAGGTGCAGTGGCTCAGACCTGCAATCCCAACACTTTGGGAGGCCAAAGCAGGCAGATTACCTGAGCCCAGGAGTTCAAGACCAGCCTGGGCAACACAGCAAAACCCTGTTTCAACAAAAAATACAAAAATTAGGCAGGTGTGGTGGCATGTGCCACCCAGCTATGTGAGTCCCAGCTACTCCAGAGGGTTGAGGCAGGAGGACCACTTGAGCCCAAGAGATTGAGGCTGCTGTGAGCTGAGATCACATCACTGCTCTCCAGCCTGGGCAACAGAGTGAGACCCTGTCTCTTAAGAAAAAGAAAAAAAAGGTTGGGCACGGTGGCTTACACCTGTAATCCCAGCACTTTGGGAGGCTGAGGTAGGTAGATCATTTGAGGTCAGGAGTTCAAGACCAGCCTGGCCAACATGGTAAAACCCCATCTCTACTAAAAATACAAAAATTAGCTGGGCATGGTGGCGGGCTCCTGTAGTCCCAGCTACTTGGGAGGCGGAGGCAGTAGAATCACTTGAACCCAGGAGGTGAAGGTTGCAGTGAGTTGAGATTATACCACCGTACTCCAGCCCAGGCAACAGAGACTCCTTCTCAAAAAAAAAAAAAAAAAAAAAAAAAAAAAAAGGAAAGGGAAAGGAAAAAGAAAAAAGAACAAAAAAAAAAAAAAAAAAAAAAAAAAAAAAAAAGGAAAGGAAAAGGAAAAAAGAGTAAAAAGAGTAAATGACCAAGATAAAAGTATATAAAAGTATGACAAGCACAACTTTCAAGAATGTAACTATCACAAAAAATCACACTTCTTTAGAAAACCAGCATCAGAGACAACAAAGTAAGCAGAGGCATTCACATTTTCAACACTTTGGAATTACCCAGGTCGGCGTCTAGGTGAATGCTGCTTGTAAATTCGGTCCATGCTACCTTGGAGATTCATGAGAGCAGTAATAGCTTGGTTCAAACATTCTCTGTCTTCTTGTTCTTCACTACATGCTTTCAATTGCTAAGAAAAAACAGAAAGAAAAATAAAAACTGCATTGTTTGATTCTTCTCCCAATTTTCTAGTAATAGAGAAAGCAGCAACAGATATTATCAACTCTAAATTAATTTTATAGATACTTAGTAAAAACAGCTATAATTTTATATATACCTACTGACCTCTCAAACCAACCCTCTTTCTTTTTTTTGGAAACAGGGTCTCGCTCACTGTGGTCTTGAGCTCCTGGGTTCTAATGATCCTCCACTCTCAGTCTCTCAAGTAGCTGAGACCACAGGCGAATGCCACCACACCCAGCTAATTTTTAAAATTTCTGTGGAGACAGGGTCTTGCTATGTCTCCCAGACTGGTCTTGAACACTTGCTCAAGCTATCCTTCTGCCTCTGCCTCCCAAAGTACTGGGATTACAGGTGTGAGCCACCAGGCCTGGCCCAACCCTCTTTCTATAAATATAAACACAATCACACAATACAGATACAAACTAACATGAGCATAGCAAGCAGAAAAAAACAAACAAACAAAACAAAAACAACAACAACTGTAAAAACCATTTGGACATTTTATTTTTATTTTCTATTTTTTTTGAGACAGGGTCTCACTCACTCTGTCACCCAGGCTGGAGTACAGTGGCAGGGCTAACTGCAGCCTGGACCTCCTAGGCATAAGGCCTCCCGAGTAGCTGGGATCACAGTAGCATGCCACCACATCCAGTTAATTTTTTTTTTTTTTTTTTGAGAAGGAGTCTCATTCTGTCGCCAGGCTAAAGTGCTGTGGCACCATCTTGGCTCACTGCAACCTCCAACTCCCTGGTTCAAGGGATTCTCCTGCCTCCGCCTCCTGAGTAGGTGGGATCACAGGCATGTGCCACCATGTCTGGCTACTTTCTGTATTTTTAGTAGAGATGGGGTTTCACTATGTTGGCCAGGATGGTCTCAATCTCCTGACCTCATGATCCACCTGCCTTGGCCTCCCGAAGTGCTGGGATTATAGGCGTGAGCCACTGAACCTAGCCCAGCTAATTTTTTTTATTTTTATTTTTATTTTTTGTAGAGACAGGGTCTCAGTAGGCTGGTCCCAAACTCCTGGGCTCAAGCTATCCTCCCACCTCTGTCTCCCAAAGTGTTGAAATTACAGGCGTGAGCCATTGTGCCAGGCTATATTTTCCAAACATACTAAAAAAGTTTAAAACATCTAAAGCATGAAGCTTTCAACTTACTTTTATTCATTAGTGACTAGGAATAGAGAAAATAAGATAAATAACTATAAACCATTTAATATTCTCTAATGATTACTTTGTTTTAGCAATTTCAAAAAGTTTACAAATCTTTGTTATATAACGTAATCAAGTGTACTTTTAACACTTCAATCCATCATAAACTTTTCTGTAAACTGCATCTCTCAAAGGATTCCACTGCTGTTTTACATTAAATGTCAAGAAACCATGAAAATTAACATTTTATCTCAACCTTTAGAAGTAAGATTTAGAAACTGACTTATTAATCCCTAAAACTCTGGCTCTATTTCATTTGCCCCAAAATTTTCTCTTGTATTTCACTCTCAGAAAGAAAGAAAATTTACTTATAGTAAATAATTCAGAGTGGATTGTATTGTGCTCCAATGTTTTGACTTTTTTTTTTTTTGAGACAGGGTCTCACTCTGTCACCCAGACTAGAGTACAGTGAGGTGATCATGGCTCACTGCAGCCTTGCCTCAACTTCCTGGACTCAAGTGATCCTTCCATCTCAGCCTCCCAAGTAGCTGGAACTACAGATGTGTGCCACCATGCTTGGCTAATTTTTAAAAAATTTTTTCCATAGAGGTGGAGTCTCGCTATGCTGCCCAGGCTGCTCTCAAACTGTTTTAATCTTTTTGAAAGAAGAATTCAAACTGGATCATCATATAGATATTATATATATAATGTATTTATAAATATATATTTATGCAAGGATATGGGGAATTAGATCACTTCAGAAAATTTTTAAAAACTTAAATCTATTTTGTGATCTTAAACTAACTTATTAGAGATTTTGTGATAAATTAAAATTTTCCTTATATTCCAAGAGCAATCTCAAAAGCATTCAGCAATGGTTCCCTTTCCTCAGCAACTAACTGGATATTGTTTGAGAACTTTGTCCATTACCTTTTATTCATATGTCTTAGAAATTATTCTCTACATGAAGTGCAGAGCCATTTGATTTTATTTCAAGACACATGTAGAGATCTTGTCATCAAGAGATTAGCAACATAAATAATGTAAATGACTATCATTAGAAGTAATACCTTAATCTCTAGAGTAAGCAATAGAAAGGATGGAAGCAAAGTCAAAATATCAGAAAGTTTGAAAAGGGATCTGTGCTTGGTTATTCTGACTTCTACAGGTGAAAGTTACTAGCAAAATCACTTATTTTGCGGCTTTAAAGATTTCTTACAGAGTCTTCTTTAAAGATGTCTTATAGAAAGGGTCTACTCAGCTCTACTCTAAAATATTTCTTTAATAAATATGAATGTTGATGATATCAAATGCTTAATTAGAACTGTTTTATTCTTATTGTTTTTGTTGATCCAAATATCTAAATTATCACCAGTAGTGAGATTCTACCAAAAAGGTATGAAGATACCAAACTTTCATTGTCTACTTGGTCTTAAGGCTGCTCAAACTCTTCCACGCGTCATTTTTAAATAATCATGTAATAATTATAAGCTGTAAAGAGGACAAAATTGAGGATATTTAGAGTGGGATTTCCTGGTAATGGAGTTATGTTAAACAACGGCTCTGTTTGGCAAAATAATCCAATAATTTGCTAAATATTTCTTGAATTTTCAGCAGTGAGGTTTGATAAACATCATATTAATGAATATCCAACTAATATTCTACAGATACGTAAAAGAATGTATTCCAAACATCTTACACAGAAATTACTGGGCCAGGCAAGGTGGCTCACACATGTAATCCCAACATATTGGGAGGCCAAGGCGGGAAGATCACTTAAGCCCACGAGTTCAAGACCAGCCTGAGCACATGGCAAAATCCTGTCTATACAAAAAATACAAAAATTAGCCGGGCGTGGTGATGTGCACATGTAGTCCCAGCTATTTGGGAGGCTGAGGTAGGAGGATGACCTGATCATGCGAGGTAGAGAATACAGTGAGCCGAGATTGTGCCATTACACTCCGTCTGGGTGATAGAGTGAGACTCCGTTCCCCGCCGCAAAAAATGAAAATAAAAATTAAAAACACAAAAATAAAAATACAAAACAATTAGCTGGACATGGTGGTGCACGCCGGTAATCCCAGCTACTCGGGAGACTGAGGCATGAGAATCACTTGAACCTGGAGGCGGAGCTTGCAGTGAGCCGAGATCGTACCACTGCACTCCAGCCTGGGTGACAGGGCAAGACTGTCTCAAAAAAAAAAGAAAAAGAAAAAGAAAAATTACTGTACTGAACTATGTGCAAATAAGTAATGCACTTTCATGCCCCTATTAGCTTTCTACATATCAGTCTCTAACCTCCTCATCCACCTGGTGAATTTAGCTGCTAGGACACAGCTGAAATGCTTCCTCTTGAAGATGCCTTCTGATTATGCGTTCTCCCTCTTAAATTTTTTCTTTTGAAATATCAAATTTATAGAAAAGTTGTAGTAAAAGTAACACAAATAACTCCTGCAATACTCTGAATCACCAATTTTTAACATTTTGTCACATGCTTCATCATTCTGTGTGCCAGTGTGTGCAGACTGTTTTTTCAGTAGTTTGTGATACTATCCATTCAGTTCCTTGCACAGGAAGGGGGGCTATGGCTGAATGGTTTTGCAGTAGTTTTTGGAATATAAAGAAACGTCAAATGTATCACAAATTACTCTCAACTAGTATCACTCTCCTTTACTCCTTTAATGTTTCTAATAATTCATCTTACAACAAGGATTTTCTTTTACAGAATCACAGTATAGTGATCAACTTCAGGACATTTAACACTGATTAGATTAATCTGTAATCTCATCTATAGTGTATATTCCAATTTTGCCAATTGTTCTAATAACATCCTTTAAGGTAATATTTTCCCCCAAAACAGGAACTGGTCCATGATGCACTAAATTGTCATGTTTCTATTGTCTCTTTTATTCTGCAGGGTTCCTCAGCATTTGTCTTTCACGACTCCCCCAAATAAATAATGACACACACACACACACATACCCATACACGCACACACTCTTCACTCACTTGCAGTAGGACGAATCCCTATATACCCAAAACCAATTTTTTTTTTTTTTACTTCACTAAACAAAGGAAAAATTAATATGATTTTTTTCTGACTTCCCTAAGCAGAGCTAGTAACTCCTGCTTTATTGATCTCATAGTAGTACTTCTATTAGGCTCTTAATAATATTGTAATTATTTGTTTGACATCTATTTTCTTCACTAAATTGTGAACACAATAATGCCTAGGGACACGTTCTATTCCTTTTTAGTTTACCTGCACGTGGTAGGTACCCACTAGGTGGTTGTCAGTAGTAACTGGAATAAATGACTACTGTATGATTTTGTTAAGTATTTAGACCAATAATGAATGTTTTTTGAGCTCTACTCTGGGCACCCTCTTTTATGTATTAGCTTATTTAACTTTTAATTACAACTCTGTAAGACAAGGTACTATTATCGTATGTTACAGATGAAGGAAATGAGGCACAGAGAAATTAAGTAATTTGCCCAGTATAAATAGGAGAGTTTGTATCCAAACCCAGGAGCTCTAACCCCAAAGTCTCTGCTTTTTTGCTACACTAATACCCTGTCGCTCTACAATGACACCAGACACAGCTATGCAAAACACTGGTCTGTGTCTAAATCTGATGACCACTGAGTTGAAATGGGTTCTTTCTATGTTGAAAACAAACTGGAAAACTACTGAGTTTAAGAAATAAAATGAAATGAGTGTACTTTGGAAAAGAGATCAAAGAGAAAAGATACCCTTGCTATGTATGCTTAAAATTAAAAATAAAAGTGATTGTTCATTAATGGGTAATATCTTTCCTTTTTCTTCGAGACAAAGTTTCACTTTGTCAACTAGGCTGGAATGCAGTGGCACGATCTTGGCTCACTGCAGCTTCAATGTCCCGGGTTCAAGCGATCCTCCTGCTTTAACCCTCTGACCCCCTAGTAGCTTGGACTACAGGCATGCGCCACCACATCCAGCTAATTTTTTGTAGAGATGGGGTTTGGCCATGTTACCCAGGCTGGTCTCAAATTCCTGAGCTTCAGTAATCTACCTTCCTTGGCCTCCTAAAGTGCTAGGATTACAAGCATGACCTGCTGTGCCTGGCTTTAATGGGTAATATCTTATGAACCTAGCTGAAGAATATATTCCTTGCTACCTGATACTCATCATTATCCCTAGTTGTCTACAAATGTATCCTGTCCAAGATTTTATATTTCATGTAAGTTTTTTCTTAATTCTGTATGAGACTTCACTGGAATATTTACCCTGCTTTTGTTGAAACTCCTACCAAATGCTACATCTACTATGGACATGTGTGCCCATAGCAAAGGGAAATTCCAATAAATTATCAATTTGTCTCTAATTCACTGTACTAGGGTCGTTTGAGCCCAGGAGGTCAAGGCTGCAGTAAGCCATGATTGTATCACTGTACTCCAGCCTGGGTAACAGAGCAAGACCCTGTCCCAAAAACAACACAATAAAATAGATGATATACAAATAGTTGAGAAGCACATAAAAGATACTCAACATCACTAGTCATTAAGAAAATTAAAATCAAAACCACAATGAGATACCACCTCATATCCATTAGGATGACTACTATTAACAAAAAAACAAACAAACAAAAAAACAGGCCAGGCATGGTGGCTTACGCCTGTAATCCCAGCACTTGGGGAGGACGAAGCAGGTGGATTGCCTGAGGTCAGAAGTTCGAGACCAGCCTGGCCAACATAGTGAAACCCTGTCTCTACTAAAAATACAAAAAATTAGCTGGGCATGGTGGCGGGCGCCTATAATCCCAGCTACTCAGGAGGCTGAGGCAGGAGAATCGCTTGAACCTGGGAGGCGGAGGTTGCAGTGAGCCAAGATCATGCCATTGCACTCCAGCCTGGGTGACAAGAGTGGAACTCCATCTCAAAAAAAGAAAGAAAGAAATTAACAAGGTTTGGTAAAGACGTGGAGAAATCAGAACCTTGTGCACGGTTGGTAGGAATGTAAAATGGTGCAGTTACTATGAAAAACAGTATGGTAGTTCCTCAAAAAATTAAAGATAAAATTACCATACGATCCACCCATTCCACTCCCAGGTATATACATAAAAGAATTCAAAACAAGGTCTCAAAGGCATATTTGTACACCCACATTCACAGAAGCATTATTTATAGTAACCAAAAGGTAAAAAAAAATCCAACAGTCGGCCAGGCGCGGTGGCTCATGCCTGTAATCCCAGCATTTTGGAGGCTGAGATGGGCAGATCACGAGGTCAAGAGAAGGAGTCTATCCTGGCCAACATGGTGAAACCCCCTCTCTACTAAAAATACAAAAATTAGCTGGGTATGGTGACATGCGCCTGCAGTCCCAGCTACTCAGGAGGCTGAGACAGGAGAATTGCTTGAACCCAGGGGGCAGAGGTTGCAGTGAGCTGAGATTGCACCACTGCATTCCAGCCTGGTGACAGAGCAAGACTCCATCTAAAAAAAAATAATAATAATTCAGTGGTCTATCAACAGATGAATGGATAAATAAATATAACACACCAATGAAATATTATCTCTCAAAGTTTATTTGTAAGCGTCATTGATGTGTGTTGTTCCAGTGTAATTTTCTTTCATTACCTGACTGAACCACAATTTATTTACCCTTTTCTGGTTGGCAAACAGGGTTTGCTATTACTGACACCTGGTATAGACTTTCTTGTACATTTCTCTTGGTATACATGTGCATACATTTTGTTTCTTTAGAGTATATATTCAAGGATGGAACTGCCTAGTCACACAGTATGCATATTTTTTAATTTAAAAGGTAATGCCAAGCAGTTTTCCAAAGTGGGTTATGCAGTTTCATTCCTAGCTGAATGCAAATAGTTCATGCTGCTGTTTATGGATATTTTCAGACTTTCAAATTTCTGTAATCTGGTGTGTATGTAATGGTATCCTGTGGTTTTAACTGCATTTCCTTGACTTTTAATGAGTTTGAATACACGTTTACTGCCATTTTGGATATCCTGTTTTGTGAAGTGATTCAAATCTTTTGCTATTTCTAATCTTTTCTAAGGCCTGTCTTTCCATTCCACATCTCCATTTGTTCTTGTTGTTGCTGTGCATTAATTAAAACTGAGTATATTCCATATTTATTCTAAGGGTTACAGTTTCATTGATCAGACATGGGTAGTTTCTCTTTATTCATTCTTTTTTTTCTTTTCTTTTTTTTTTTTCTTGAGATAGAGTCTCGCTCTGTTGCCCAAGCTGTCTCCTGCCTCAGCCTCCTGAGTAGCTGGGATTACAGGCATGTGCCACTACACCTGGCTAATTTTTGTATTTTTAATAGAGACTAAAAACATGATTTCACCATGTTGGCCAGACTGGTCTCGAACTCCTAACCTCAAGTGATTTGATCCCCCTTGAACTCCCAAAGTGCTGGGATTACAGGCATGAGCCACCACACCTGGCTCTCTTTATTCATTCTTTGAAGCCCCAAATTACCACTACCTAGTAATAAGAATATCTGCTGCCTTTGGACAAGCATGAGAACTCATCAATGAGTGTTTCTTTTCCCATTTCTAATTCCTTACACAATTTCCCTTGATTTTTTTTTTTTTTTTTTTTTTTTGAGACGGAGTCTCGCTCTGTCGCCCAGGCTGGAGTGCAGTGGCCGGATCTCAGCTCACTGCAAGCTCCGCCTCCCGGGTTCACGCCATTCTTCTGCCTCAGCCTCCCGAGTAGCTGGGACTACAGGCGCCCGCCAACATGCCCGGCTAATTTTTTTTTTTTTGTATTTTAGTAGAGACGGGGTTTCACCGTGTTAGCCAGGATGGTCTCGATCTCCTGACCTTGTGATCCACCCGTCTCGGCCTCCCAAAGTGCTGGGATTACAGGCTTGAGCCACCGCGCCCGGCCTCCCCTTGATCTTTTAAAGGTAGGAGTGATTACCAAAGTGAGCATATGAGAGATGGAGATTTTCTGGTGACAATCCATTCATTTATCTCTATCACTGCTACTGATTTTCACTGACTCTAGCTAACATCTAAGAACTTCTGTCTACTTTCAGATTATGGCCCCTTCTCAACTGTAATTCCTACATATCTTGCTCAGTAAAATGTTCTTTCTCAACTTTTTTTTTTTTCTCTTTGACAGAGTCTTACTATGTTGCTCAGGCTGGCCTTGAACTCCTGACCTCATGTGATCCTCTTATTTTAGCCTCCCAAGTAGGTGGGACTACAGGCTTGTGCCACCATGTCCAGCTTCCAACTTTTTCACTGCTCTTTAGAAGCAAAGTATCTTTCTGCTTGATTATTTTGTACCTCTCCTTTAGGATACCACATCGTTGGTTTAGAGAGACAGTTAAGACTTTTTCCATCTAATCCACGGTAATAACATTAAAATAAAAGCCAGAATAAGTCTATGTATATCTTGTAGGCATCTAGGCAAGGAATATATATGATTACTTCTAATGAATACTTATCTCTTTTTTATGTTCTTTTTTATGGAGTGCTACTACCCACAGCATTTGATGCTGGAGGAAGCCAGCTTTTATCCACAAATAGATGAGCAACTTCATTGTGTAAGTCTCCATGGATACTAATGGATCCATAAAGAACTCATCAAAAGATATGCAGGCTTCATATGTACAGCCCCAGATGTATATTTGGATGCCTAAATTTTAAAAAATATAGTTCATGTCTTATTAGAAGTCCTATCATTAGTCTTAGAGTTGCCCTCTAACATTGCCAACATTTAAAAATGCTGGTTTGACCACATAATTAAAAAAAAACTTTTCCCTTACCTGGATGATTGCTTTTTTAAAATCTCTGCTACTAGGTCTGCATTTAAGATCAGGTCATTGACTATAATGGCCTGACTCATCCTAAACCACAGCTACTTTTGCCACCAATTAATCACTAGCCTCCCAAACCCTCTTAGCCAATGTGACCAGGACTACTGGCTGGCTAGTTAATTAAAATAGAGCAGAGAACTTTTTGTAAAGTTATACATATATTTTTAATGTGCTGCTTGGGTCCCAGCTAAGAGAGGAAGAATACAACACTGCACAGAAAAAAATATTAACTTCAAAAGTTATTTCTTTTATAAGATAAACAAGATAGAAATTTAGAGCAAAGTTATATATAAAAGTTATTAATTACATAAAATAAGAACTAAAAGACTGGTAATGTGTGTCTCCAAAATTAATTTTAAAAAGTAAACTTTTCTATTAGATAAGTACTTTGAGATTCTATGTTATAAAATCTTACCTTTAGTAACTCAAAATAGTGCCAACAGTGATACACTGGCACCAGCATAAGACGTGGAAGGACATAACGAACTGCCTCTTTAAAGCCATCAGCAATGGACTGCAAAGCAAAAAGATATCACAGTATGTCTCTGACATCAAGGACATGCAACAGCAGTGCCTAACAGAAACGGCCACTAAAAATTTGAGATACAGACTTATCAAAACTACAACAGAATACATGTTCTATATTGAAACTGAAGTGCTGTATATCAAGTTGTTCTTTTCTTCCTTTCCTCCTTTAAGTTATTAGAGAAATATATACATTCGTTTTCTTTTATGTGGCTAAAATAACTTTCACAATAATCCTCTGCAGCTTATGTTTTGGCTTCCACATACCCTAAAGGAATTCTGAGAAGCTATGCACCCTCTTGCACAATTTTAAAATGTTTTAAATTTACATAGTTACAAAAGATGCATTTCAGGGGATGCTGTATATTGTAAATGTGATCTATATGTATTTCACCAAACAATAATTGAATAAAATTTCAGATTTAGCTCATTTATGAAAAATGTCTGTCATACAACTTAATTGACAAAGCCGATCTTCACTGTCAAAATAAACAGTAACACCAGT
Source organism: Colobus angolensis palliatus (assembly GCF_000951035.1). Classification (NCBI taxonomy): domain Eukaryota; kingdom Metazoa; phylum Chordata; class Mammalia; order Primates; family Cercopithecidae; genus Colobus; species Colobus angolensis. The sequence continues at coordinate 1,430,267 of NW_012117688.1, read as the reverse complement.
CTTTGTCAGAAGTCAAACTTTATTGTTAAATTCAAACGAACATATTAATGTCACGGTCTCAAGGATTAGAAGCCTCTGGATGAAACTACAACTGCTTCTAACATATTACATCAAGGTATGAGAACTTTACAAGTTTCTCCTCTTCTTTATAATAAATGATGATAAAGTACTTACAATAAGGTTAATATAAACCCTTGTGATAAGTATATCACGTCTTAATTCTTAGGCAGATAGATATGACATAACATAGATAGATATGACATTTTGGCTACCAAGAATTTTTACTAGCATCCCCCTATAACCTTCTTTTGCAAACTCTTTTGCTTTGTACTCAGTGAACTCTCCCACAGAGGTAATACTTTGTTTTTTTTTTTTTTCCTGTTTGGTGCCCTAGAGGTTTTCACATCTTAGATCAATGCATAATGGGAAATACATACAGCAAAAGTTAACAAATAAGAGAATTTGGAAAAGACAACGCAAAAAACGTAAACAACGTCTCCGAAGACTAGAAATAGATTCCCTTAAAGCTCTCTGTGCCTTTACATATCCTGAAAAATCTTAGTATATAGCTTGGGATAGGTATACCCCAGTTTTGGAAACTACTGCAGAATAAATGGTTTTCTAAAATTTATAATGGATTTAATTCATGTTAATTTTAAATGTCTATATAGCTGACTTACTGGTATTTCTTGCCATAAGAAAAATACCAACCACACCAATATATAATGTGAGAAAGAATCTGATATGCTGCTTTAAAAAAATCTTCAAAAATATTCCCATAATTTTCACATTTTGTTAAAGTTAAATTATAATCTGTTCAACAGACGTATTACCCAGTAACCAAACTTCTTACTAGGATACACAAAAAGTGCCACCAATTTTCTTAAAGATTAATTCATTTTGACATTTGTTATGATCTGCATGTTTGTGTTCCCTCAAAAGTCATATATTGAAACCTAATCCCCAATGCAACAGTATTAAGAGGTGGGGCCTTTAGGAGGTGATTAGGATATGAGGGCAGAGCCCTTGTGAACAGGATTAGTGCCCTTATAAAAGGGGCCTAAGGGAGCTTGTTTGTGCCATCCACCATGTGAGGACACAATAAGAAAGCACCATCTATGAACCAGAAGAGCAAACCCTCACTAGACACCAAATCTGTTAGCCTCTTGATATAGGACTTTCCAAACTCAAACTGTGAGAAATAAATTTCTATTGTTTATAAGCCATCCAGTTTATGATATTTTATTAGAGCAGCCTGAATAGACTAAGACAGCATTAATCTAATTAATATAGTGAATTACTCTGGATATTTTATATATAGTGCTTGAAACGAAACCAATATGAAACTTCAAAATCAGTCTACAAGATCAACTGTTTTGCTAATTTGTACTACAATGGCTGACAAAGTGCATTATAAAATTTTTGTAGCATGTATTTACAGTGGAAGGAGTCCTCGGACAATAACAGGAGCTACATTTGAGTATACATCAAACATTATGCTTATGCTTTATATATATTACCATTTAATTTCCTAATAACTATAAGAGATATATATCATTATGATCACCATTTTACTAATGAGCAAACTGAGTCTCAGAGATTAAGTGAATTGCTCAAGGTAATACAACTATTAATTGGGGCTGGGCAGGATGGCTCACGCCTGTAATCCCAGCACTTTGGGAGGCAGAGGCGGGCAGATTACCTGATGTTAAGAGTTTGAGTACAGCCTGGCCAACACAGTGAAACTCTGTCTCTACTAAAAATACAAAAATTAGCCAGGTGTGGTGGCATGCGCCTGCAGTCCCAGCTACTCAGGACACTGAGGCAGGAGGACTCCTTAAACCCAAGAGGCAGAGGTTGCAGTGAGCCAAGATGACGCCACTGCACTCCAGCCTGGGTGAAAGATTCTGTCTCAAACAAACAAACAAAAACTATTAATTGACCCAAAGCCTTAAGTTCTAACTTCAAATCTTATTTTTTAAAGTGTGCTATACAGTCAAGGCACGGTGCCTCATGGTCAAAAGAACAGCCTAGCCAATATGGTGCAACTCTGTCTCTACCAAAAAATACCAAAATTAGCCAGGCGTGGTGGTCCACACTTGTACTCGCAGCTACTCGAGAGATTAAGGCAGGAGAATTGCTTGAACCCAGGAGGTGGAGGTTGCAATGCACTGAGATTGTGCCACTGTACTCCAGCCTGGGTAACAGAGTGAGACACTGTCTCTAAATAAATAAAGTATGCTACACAGCTTCTAAAGATGCTTTTTGTTTTTAGTTTTATTAAGGAAGCGTTATTTTATCTTACACGGAATTTTTTTTTAAGTAAAAACAAGTGAGTTTGGCCTGAAAAAGGATTTCATCTAACTCTTCCAATTTCACTGAATATCTAGGGCGACAGCTTTATTAATAATTAGGCCCTTTAACATTCAAATTTCACAGCAAAAATTCCTAATAAAATAGGACTGAAACAAGGAATGTGTTGTGAGTGCTTTTAATGAGTATCCAAAGTTCTTATAGACTGTGTATTTAATGCATACTTTATGGTTTATATGAAAATATGAGTCAACTTTAAAAATATTCCTCTCTTGAAGTAATTTTGAGAATTAAGTATAATTTTTATTCCATGATAACAAATTTTTGAGAGTAGAGAAGTGGAAGATAATAAATAATGGGAATTCAGAGTACAGAAGGCAGGGAGAAGATGGTAACTTCAGTTTTAAACATGTCATATTTGAAGTGCATTTAGGGGATCCAAGTGCATCAATTCAAGGCAGCTGGTTATATAAAAGTGTATAGACACATACACATATATACAGAGTGCTTAAAAGAAAGTGATGGTCTGGAAATACAAATAAGAAGTCACCAGTATATAGATATGGATGAAGTCACCCAAGAAGAGTACAGAAGAACAGAAAAACAGGGGCTGATAACAGAAGTTGGATAATAGCTATAATTAAGAGACTGAGAAGAAGCAATCAGAGAAGATGAAAATTGGGAACATGTAGTATCACAGGAGCTGATATGGTTTGAATTTGTGTCCCCGTCCAAATCTCATGTTTAACTGTAATCCCCAATGTTGGACGTGGGGCCTAGTGGGAGGTGACTGGATCATGGGGGCAGATTTCTTCCTTTAATGCTGTTCTTGTAATAGAGTTCTCAGGAGATCTGGTTGTTTAGAAGTGTGTGGCACCTCCCTGCTCCTTCCTCCTACTTTGGCCATGTGAAGACGTGCCTGCTTCCCTTTTGCCTTCCGCCATGACTGTAAATTTCCTGAGGCCTCCCTAGCCATGCTTCCTGTAGAGCCTGTGGAACTCTGAGCCAATTAAATCTCTTTTCTTTATAAATTACCCAGTCTCAGGTATTTCTTTCTCTTTTTTTTTTTTTTTTTTTGAGACAGAGTCTCACTCTGTAGCCCAGGCCTGAGCTCCATGGTGCAATCTTGGCTCACTGCAACCCCCACCTCCTGGGTTCAAGCGATTCTCCAGCCTCCAAGTGATCCTCCTGCCTCAGCCTCTGTAGTAGCTGGAACTACAGGTGTGCACCACCACACCGGGATAGTGTGTGTATGTGTGTGTGCGTGTGTGTATCTCTATCTATCTATCTATCTATCTATCTATCTATCTATCTATCTATATTTTTGGGTGGGGGTACAGGGTCTTGCTCTGATACCTAGGCTGGAGTGTAGTGGCACGATCTCGGCTCACTGCAACCTCCGCCTCCCAGATTCAAGCAATTCTCCTGCCTCAGCCTCCCGAGTAGCTGGGATTACAGGTGCCTGCCACCACACCCAGCTAATTTTTGCATTTTTTAGTAGAGACAGGGTTTCACCATGTTGACCAGACTGGTCTTGAACCCCTGACCTCAGGTGATCCACCTCCCTCAGCCTCTCAAAGTGCTGGGATTATAGGCATGAGCCATCGCGGCCAGTCTTCAGGTATACAGGAACCCAGAGATAAGAGCAGTAACAAATACTACAGACATAAGTATGAAATAAAAATATCTACTGGATTTGGCAATTAAGTTACTTGTCAAAGGCAGTTTATATCCTGATTAAAACATACATGGTAGTGTTTTCATAAAGAATAGTAAAAAATAATATAAAGACAATTGGCTGCAAAGAAAAAAATGAGAGAGGAAATGAAAAAACTTTCTTCACTCTAGTTACTTATTCTACTAAAGAAAGGTTTGTTCATTTGCTTGCTTGCTTGTTTTAGGACAATAAAGATTTTACCATATTCAAATGTCAAGGGGTAAAAGCCAGTTTTTTTTTAATTTTTATTTTTTTGAGACTGGGTCTCACTCTGCACCCAAGGCTGGGGTGCAGAGGCATGATCATGACTCATTGCAGCCTTGACCTCACAGGATCAAGCAATTCTCTTTGCATGCCACAGGTGCATGCCACAGGTGCATGCCACCACGCTTGGCTAAGTTTTTATATTTTGTAGAGACGAGGTCTCCCTATGTTGCCCAAGCTGGTCTCAAAAACCTGGGTTCAAGCAATCCTCTGACCTTAGCCTCCCAAAGTGCTATGATTACAGGCACGAGCCACCACGTCTGGCTGGAAAAGTCAGTTTAGATGTAGAAGTTTTACACATTTAGTCAAGTATCACCTATGCCAACATAACTTTTGTTATAGTGTTGAGATAGTAAAAATAAAATTTTATTGGGTGTATCTCTCCACGTATTTTCATTTTATCTAAGTGTATTCCTGACCCAACTAACTTGTACACTCTCCCTCAATACAGTATTTATCTCCTTTAAATAGTAGGCCTCATAGAAAAATCAGTATGAGTATATAGGAGGTTGAGGTTATCTCAACTTTTTAAGATTTCTCCAATTCTTCCTCCTATAGGGAACATAATCCTCAAATCACACTCCAGATTCATCTTTATTTTTTAATTTTTTTTTTGAGACGGAGTCTCATTATGCCACCCAAACTGGAGGGCAGTGGCGTGATCTCAGCTCACTGCAACCTCTGCCTTCTGGGTTCAAGTGATTCTCCTGCCTTAGCCTCCTGAGTAGCTGCAATTACAGGAACCCGCCACCACGCCCAGCTAACTTTTGCAATTTTAGTCGAGACAGGGTTTCACCATGTTGGCCAGGCTGGTCTCAAACTCCTGACCTCAAGTGATCCACCTGCCTCGGCCTCCCAAAATGCTGGGGTTACAGGCACAAGCCACCGCACCCGGCCAGATTCATCTTTACATCCCATATCTAGTATGTGACAAATTCTTCTGGTCATTCAGTATTCGTGATGTTGTACTATAAAAGATTTCTACAATAAGAACAGATAGAGCTCCAGAGAGAAAACAAAAGATAAACTAAAATAGGTTTAGAATGAACAAGATTTGAAGAATTAGAAGTATTCTAGAATTACAAATATTTGAAGGATAAAATAGTGAGATATTTATTGATTTGCTTTATAAACAACAACAACAAAAAACCTTCAATTTAAGTTTACCTGAAAGTGTAGAGCAACTGCAGGTCTGGCCATCAATTTATTGAAATGTTCATTAAACTCTGGTGAAAGAATGTCCTGTGATAATGTTTCATAAGGATCAAACGCTTGCTCCTATTTTTTAAAAAAAGAGAAAAAGCATTAGGTTTAAAAGAATATATTTTCTACTAATATGATCCAGATTATCACTTGATCCCAGGAGTTCAAGGTTATAGTGAGCTATGACTGTGCCACTATATTTCAGCTTGAGCAACAGAGTGAGACCCTATCTCAAAAGAAAAGAAAGAAATGAAAAGAAAAAAGAGAACAGAAGGAGAAGAAAGAAAGATTTCTTTTCCCATTAGACTGGCAAAAATGAATGGTATATCTGCAGAACCAGATATGAAAACAAAACAAATTTCGAAAAAAAGAATTAAAAAGAGAAAGAATAAGGTAATACCCAGAGTTAGCGAAGCGAAAGGGTGAAGAAAGAAGGAAGCTTATATACACTGGAATTTATCTGGAAGTGAATGTGGCAAAATGTTTCAAAGTTCTAAAAATATACCCAGTCTTTAGCACTAAAATTCCACTTCCAGGAATACATTCTTAAAAATGATTAGAACATATGGCTGGGTGCAGTGGCTCACGTCTGTAATCCCAGCACTTTGGGAGGCCGAGGCGGGTGGATCATGAGTTCAGGAGTTCGAGGCCAGCCTGGCCAACATAGTGAAACACTGTCTCTATCAAAAATACAAAAAAATTAGCCAGGCATGGTGTCAGGCGCCTGTAATCCCAGCTACTGAGGAGGCTGAGGTAAGAGAATGGCTTGAACTAGGGAGGCGGAGGTTGTAGTGAGACAAGATTGTGCCATTGCACTCTAGCCTGGGCGACAGAGCGAGACTCCGTCTCAAAAAAAAAAAAAAAGGATTGGAATATCAAGGCATAGTGCAAGCATGTTTGTTGCAGTGTTGTTTATAATAACAAAAAAAAAAGAAAGAAAGAAAGGAAAAAACTCTACAACCTATGGATAATAGTTAAAATATGTTATGGTGTCTCTATATAACATCACATTATTTATACTTAAAAATTGTGCTGAAGTATATACATTAACACGGACAATGTTTATGATGCACAGAGTAAAAACAGTAAGTTATAAAATAGTAGGATCCTATTTTTGCAAACACACATACGTTTGTATGTATGCACAGAAAAATATAAGGATAAGTTATCTATGGATGTCATAAAATAAAGTGACTTTCATCCAATTTATATATCTCTCTATTTTTCTGAATATTTTTACAATGAGCTACATTATTTTTATAGTCATTTAAAAGACAACAAAAAGATTTTTACTTTGGAAAACATTAAAATAATATAAACCTTCTTTCCAACTTTTAAGTTTAAAATCCACAGAAGGTAAAGAGTTATGGTCAATAAAATGTATCTTCCTTCATCTTGAACATACTTATGACTTAAAAAAAAAATCCAAATATTAATACTCTAGTAAATAAACTTTTACTATAAATATTGCTATAAATACACTATAAAGAAAGTGTCACTATATAGGCAATGTGATTTTAGTTTGTTATCGGTTAAATCTTAAATATCTTTTTACAATGGCCAGTGGTATCTTCTAATTTTCATAAAAAATTTTTTTTTTGGAGACAGGGTCTCACTCTGTCACCCAGGATGGAGTTCAGTGACACATCATGGGCTTGATCTACCAGGCTCAAGTAATCCTCCTACCTCAGCCTCCTGAGTCACTGGGACCACAGATGGGCACTACCATGCCTGGCTAATTATTTTATTTTTTTATGGAAATGAGGTCTCACTATGTTGCCAAGACTTGTCTCTAAATTTCTTAGTACAGCATTTAGGACTTTAATGAGAATATAAAATAGTTTTGTAAACTTACTTCTGCCAAATCTTCAAAACAGCTGCCAGCTAAGGGATGAGGACTGCTTTCATCAGTCATTTCAACTGTGTCTTCAATCAAACCTAAAAGTTTCACAGTCAATTCATGTATATCTGAAATGTTACTAAAAATCTTTTCAATATCCTGAAAAAAAGAGAAGGAAAGGTTAAGAAATGTGAGATTGAGAATTCTGCTTAAAAATTACTAAATATAAAAAGCAATACAGGCTACTCTAGGCACACTGCCTACGGAGTAGCCCTGCTCCACAAGAAACAGTACTTCTGCTGCTGTTGTACACTGCCGCTTCAGCAGAGGTTCCTACCGTTGTCATGCCTTTGGCTTCTTTCCTGGACAAAGCCAAGAACTGTCCCAAGCTAAGCCCCAACTTTGGGGCTTGCCAGCCCTGCACCAAATACATCATTTAATTTATGCGTGATAATTGTTTTCTACATGTTTTTAAATTTATGGAATAAACTGTAGAATTTCTTTAGCAAATATTTTATTGGGAGCATGATTAAAGCTGTTATTATCACTTTTGAACAATTCGTATATTATATAAAGCAATATATTTGCATTAAATGTCAACAAGCTATAGCAGAATTTTTGCATTTTGTTCTTGGGAAAACTCATTCTTTGTAAAATAAAAGTTATTACATGTGAATGTATTATCATTACAAAAGATTCAAACACAAGACAGAGAGAGCAAAATATGAATGTTTACTCTCATGTCCCTCTTACCCCCATGTCCCTCAGAGGTAGGAACTATTAATAGTTTAGTATGCATTATTCCAGTATAAAATTCCAACCATTTTCAAACATGTACATCTTGATGTTAATATATTAAAAGATGGAATCATAGTGTGTATTCTTTTAACTTGGGTTGGAGAGGTCTTTGGAAATAAAGAGATTTGGTTGTACAAAAAAACCAAACAATATGAGTTAAGGGTATATCTTCATTCAATCTCAGACTAATATATTCCAAGACAGAGTAAAAATCAATCATGAACAGGAAGAGAATTTTAAAATCTCTTGGATAACAGACAGTAAAAATACTGCAAAATATAGATTCCAGATAGTTTTGTTAAATCTAAAACCTCCTACTGTGGATAATTCTAAGCTACTTTTTACTTAAAGAATTTTGGCATTTTGAGTGTTTTAAAACTGGCTAAGACGCTAAAAGACTTGATCAAGGTCTTACAGAGCCCTAGGTTTTCCTTATAGCTTAGGCTATATAGTCTTATAGGTTAATGGTAAGAGCTGGGATGAGAATGAAGATAACTCCTAATCCTGCTACAATCTAGTTTCACAATTTGGAGCCCATCTCCTGGATGTGAGAAGGAATTACAGATTTCATCCAAGCTCCCATCTGTGAACTACAGCCATGCATTGCTTAAAGACAGGGGTATGTTCTGAGAAATGCACTGTTAGGCGATTTTGTCATTGTGCAAATATCACGGCGTGTACTTACACAAAACTAGATGGTATACTACAACACTTAGGCCACATAGGTATAGCCTATTGCTCCTAGGCTACAAGCCTGTACAGCATGTTACTGTACAGAATGCTGTAGGTAACTGTAACACAATGGTAAGTATTTATGTATCTAAACATATCTACATACAGAAAAGGTACAGTAAAAATACAGTATAATCTTACAGGATTCCTGTCATATATATGGGTATATATAGTCTATTACTGACTAAAACATCGTATGTGGCACATAGCTGTTATCTAGGATAAGACAGGTTCAAGACCTCTGAACACAAACATATCATATGACTGACCATCCAGGTTATGGCCAACTATTATTCACTCTGGCATCTTATAATGGAAACATCACAGGCTTTGGAACCTGACAGACCTGAACTTGGATCCTGGCTCTACCACATGTGGTATACGAAACATATTTTTGGTCTTTGTCCCTGGTTCCTGTCTTAGAGCCCCTAAAATGCTAAGAATATCCTGAGTGATAATAATGTCTTTTGTTATTCATAATGAGTCCCTTTGATAAATACTGAGTTTATGTTAATGAGGTTACTTGTAACTGTAGTAGGGCCCCTAGATAATTTCAGGATAGGGCCAGTCACCAAAAAGACCAGATGATTAGAGGATTGAAGGGTTACTTGAAACCAAACTGACTCATGAAAAAAAGAAAAAGGATCAGAGGGTTGCAACTTTCAGCCCCACCCACTGACCTATAAAAAGTTGGGGAAAGACCCTGGGAAACATGGCAAAACCCCGTCTCTACAAAAAATAAAAAATTAGTCAGGTGGGGTGGTGTGTGCCTGTAGTCCCAGCTACTCAGGAGGCTGAAGCTGGAGGATCGCTTGAGCCCAGGAAGCAGAAGTTATGGCAAGCCAAGATGGTGCCACTGCACTTAAGCCTGGGCAACACAGCCAGACCCTGTCTCAAAAAAAAAAAAAAAGCAGGGGCAAGAGGCTAGAGATCAAGCTTCGTAAAAACTCTTGATGAGCTTCCTGGTTGCTGACCTTGTGGAGGTGCTAGGAGGCTTGCCCAGAGAGGGCTTGGAAACTCTGTGCCCCCATACCTTGTCCTGTCCATCTCTTCATGTGTATCCTTTTAAAATCCTTCATAATAAACAGGTAAATGTGTTCCCCTGATTTCTGTGAGCTGTTCCACCAAATTAATGGAACCCAAGGAGTGGGTCAAGGGAACTCCAATTTATAAATGATCAGTCTGGAGCACAGTTCACAACCTGGAACTTTCAACTGGCGCCTGAAGTAGGAGACAGTCATGTTGGGACTGAGTCCTTAATCTGTGAGATCTGACACTATTTCTAGGTAAATAATGTCAAAATTGAGCTGAATTACAGGACACCTAGTTGGTGTCCGCAGGAGAATTACTCTGGTGTATGGGGAAAAAAATCATCACGTATCTTGTTGCAGAAGTGTTCGGTGTTGAGTGTGAACATTAGAGAGGAGGTCAGGCGGGGTGGGTCATGCCTGTAATCCCAGAACTTTGGGAGGCCAAGGGAGGCGGATCATCTGAGGTCAGGATTTTGAGACCAGCCTAGCCAATATGGTAAGACCCCGTTTCTACCAAAAGTACAAAAATTAGCCAGGCGTGGTGGCGCAGATCTGTAATCTCAGCTACTCGGGAGGCTGAGGCAGGAGAATCGCTTGAACCCGGGAGGCAGAAGTTGCAGTGAGCCAGGATTGCACCACTGCACTCCAGCCTGCACAACAGAGCAAGACTCCATCTCAAAAAAAAAAAAAGATTAGAGAAGAAAAACTGCTTTTCCCTTTACAACATGTCAGATGAATGACCTTGGATTAGGAATGAAAAGGACAATAATAACGGCTAACATTTCTTGGGCACATTATATTCTAGGCACTCTTCTAAGCACTTGAAATGTAATAACCTAATATCCTTATTAGATAGGTATTATCATCATCCTTATTTTACAAATGAGGAAACAGAGGCATAGAGCAGTTAAGTAATTTGCCCATCGTCACACATTTGGTCTGATGATACCCAGCCCGTAAGGTTCTTAGGGTTAAATTAGATGATTTCTGTTAAATGCTCCTGGCACATATTAGGCCTTCCAGAAATGCGAGCTTTTTGAAAACACAGGACGCGGGGCAAAAGGAGTAACTTTAGATCATTTTTAAGTCATTCACTCCTTTCACATTTGTAGAGTACTATGCTCTGATTTTAGATAGTCTTTACCTCAAAAGTTTATATTTTACTTAATGCTAAAAAAATTATAATAGATACAGAGATAGAGAGAAAAAGGGTTCTCTCTTCCATCTGACCCTTTAGTATTAAAATAGACATTTTCTGTCATATCAGCACTAATCCAGTGAAAAGAGATCCATAAAAATTAATTCCTGAGGAATGAAAACGGATGGGACACAGCAAAGACAAAGATAACATTAGCTGCCAGCATTTATTAGGTTTTTATTCTTCATACCACTAGAGACAAAATCCAATTATAACGTGGTAGAAAAAAGCCACATTCAAGATCAAACTCTATAACTAACTTGATTAAGATGTTAATTTCCAGCTGGGCACAGTGGCTCAAGCCTGTAATCTTAGCACTTTGCGGGGCTGAGGACGAAGATTGCTTAAGCCCAGGAGTTCAAGACCAGCCTGAACAACATAGCGAGACCTCTAACTATATTTAAAAAAATAATAATAAGGTCAATCTCCTTACAAATAAAGTAGATATGATAATATCTGCCCAATCTATCCCTCAGGATTGTTATAAGGGTCAAATAAAATAGAACAGTACTTTGAAAAACGTAATGTTCTGACTACTTACGATAGTACTCCCGGTGGGAATTATTACAAACATTGTTAAACTAAACATATATCCAAAAGAAAAAACATAATGGCCAACTAAAACACTTTCAATTATCATTTAAACTCATCCTTTTGGAAAAGAAAAAGAAAAGCTAAATCAGTTCCTAACTGTAAATACTCAGCCACCTGTGTCTGAGTTCACTCTTATTTACTCACATTATAGTTATTTTGTGGAGGAAGTTAGGAGGTACAAGACAAAGAAGACAAAGGCTAAGTATCTTTTTTTGAGCTGAGGTCTTACTCTGTTGCCCAGGCTGGAGTGCAGTGGTATGATCATGGCTCACTGAAGTCTCGAATTCCTGGCTCAAGCAAACCTCTCACTTCAGCTTCCCCAGCAGCTGGGACTACAGGCATGTGCCACCATGCCCAGGTAAGTTTTAAATTTTTTTGTAGAGACTGGGTCTTGCTCTGTTACCCAGGCTGGTCTCAAATTCTTGTTCTCAAGCAATCCTCCTGCCTCAGGTTCCCAAAACAGCTGGAATTACAGGCACGAGCCACTGCACCTGGCCAAGACTATTTTTAAAGTGTGGGCCAAACACACAGACATGGAAAAATAAATCATGTGATAAAGAAAGAAAAAAACCTTTTTTGCTTGTTAAACATGGCATTCTGCATAAACTTTTATTTTTAAAAGTTCCACTGTTAAAACTTTATTTTTTTTAACCCCATATATTCTGAGCTTCAAACTAAAACTTTAAACTACTGCCTTAAGGTACTTACCAAAAGACAGAAAAACGCAGACGTCTTTCTTTCCTAGACCATACATCTTTTTCACCAACTCCAAATGAATGACTCTAAATATCAGGTATCGCATAGAGGAAAATGATTTCACCCCAGTATAAATATCTTTCTAATTTTGTGCCTAATTTTCATTGTCACTGTACCTATTATATAACAATTCACATGTTTATAAAGCCCACAAATACATAAAAGTATATTTTATGTACTCATAAAGTAATTAAAATTACTATTTATGGGCTGGGTGCAGTGGCTCATGCCTGTAATCCCAGCACTTTGGGAGGCCAAGGCAGGTGGATCACTTGAGTTCAGCAGTTTGAGACCAACCTGGCCAACATGGAGAAACACGATCTCTACTAAAAATATAAAAACATTAGCCGGGTGTGGTGGTGCATGCCTCTAATCCCAGCTACTTAGGAGGCTAAGGCAGAAATCGCTTGAACCCGGGAGGCGGAGGCTGCAGTGGCGCGAGCTGAGATCATACCACTGCACTCCAGTCTGGGCGACAGAACAAGACTCTGTCTCAAAAAAAAAAAAAGTGACTATTTATGATTTTAAGCTGGTTTTTTTGGGGTACACAGAATTTCAAACCCAAAAAGGTACTTACAGAAGGTTTAAACAGCTTTCTATCAGAAAGAAAGGCTTCTCGAAACACTTTTATGATCATATTTAATTCCCGTAGATACTGTCTTTCTTCTGCGATTTCAGTTCTGACAAGGTCATAGTAGTTTAATTCACCGGAAGAACTAGGTTCATCTTCACAGAGAGAAACCAAACCTATATCATCCTGATCAAACATGTCCATCAAAACCTGAGAAACAGAAATCAATAATGTTGATTTGTTTTATTTTCTTTATTTTTATAAAAACTGCCTCAAAGTACTTGAAATCTATACGTTATTAAACAGGGCAGGGAGCTGTAATCTCAGCTCCCTGGGATTTTGGGAGGTCAAGGCAGGAGGATCACTTGAGGTCAGGAGTTCCAGGCCAGCCTAGCGGACATGGTGAAACCCTGTCTTAACCAAAAATACAAAAAATTAGCCAGGCGTCATGGTGGGCGCTTTAATCCCAGCTACTTGGGAGGCTGAGGCAGGAGGATTGCTTGAGCCTGGGAGGTCAAAACTGCAGTGAGTCATGATCACGCCACTGCACTCTAGTCTGGGTGACAGAGCAAGACTCCATCTCACACACACATACACATACACACACACAACATTATTAAACAATAAGAGTTGTGTGTATTATAAGTAAATTTATATGAGAAAACCTAGAATAAAAGGAAAACTGAAGGTGGGAAATGTTCAAATAAAATCAAATATGGCAAAATAAATATTTCTGGAGATATGAACTAATGGTGAAATATGTACTAATACATATGCATATGTATGTGTATATATGTGTGCTATAATACACACACACACACACAATAGCAAAAAAAAAAAAAAAGCCTGTTTTTGGGGAACAATAATCTGAACCAAAAATCCCAGTTCAGCCACTACTTGACTATGATTATGAACACATTTATTCTTTTGAAAGTCATATTCCTTATGTGTAAAATGTAACTGATAAGAATAATTCACTGCGGTAATGTATATAAAATGCATACTACTATGTCTAGCAAATGGTAGGTATTCAACATAGTAGTTCCTTGCCATAGTATAAGGATGATAGTATATATTTAAGTAGGGTTAAAAGGAGAAAAGTGAAATGCTACTATGGTAGAGGCACATGATAGATCAGTGCGATGCATTTCTGATGCACATTTACTACAATGACCACTGCTATTACGTTCATTTGCTAAACCCAAACATCCCACAGATGCTTAAATTGTAGTAGCGACCACTTCTTTCAGAAATAGTAAAGATGCTACCACAGACTCAGGTCAACCAACAGGCAAGAACTAGCTGTAAATCAACAGAAACAGAAAGATGACTGTACTTTTTGTGTGTGTGTGTGTGAGACAGAGTCTCTGTCACCCAGGCTGGAGTGCAGTGGTGTGATCTCGGCTCACTGCAACCTCTGCCTCCCAAGTTCAAGCGATTCTCCTGCCTCAGCCTCCTGAGTAGCTGGGATTACTGGTGCACGCCACCATGCCTGGCTAATTTTTTTTTCTATTTTTAATAGAGACGGGGCTTCTTGGCCAGGCTGTCTTGAACTCCTGACTTCAAGTGATCCACCCGCCTCAGCTTCCCAAAGTGCTGGGATTACAGGTGTGAGCCACCGTGCCTGGCTGTGACCATACATTTAAAAATTAATAATAGTTTCTTTTAAAAAAATGATTAGACCTAGTTAATTATATATTTAAAACTGATTGAAAAGTACTCAGAGTTCAGCTAAAAGGTATACCCTGAAAAGGAAACTTCAAAGTAAAAAAACTTCAAAGGGATGAGAGGAAATTCTGACAACACAGTAATAGATATTCATTCGTTCATTCTGAAAAACATCTACTGATCACCATAAACTGTATCACATGTTGGTAAAATACGCTAATAAAGTAAACATGAACTCTGCCCTCCTAATCTTTTTGAATCTAACTCAGAAATATCTTATAAGCATCTTTTAAATCTGGTCAGCTCTCTCCATCTTACTGCAGGCTTTAGATTACTCTACTAAACAATCACCATCTCTTACAAGGATATACAAGTT
The DNA here is from genome assembly GCF_000951035.1 of Colobus angolensis palliatus. Lineage (NCBI taxonomy): Eukaryota > Metazoa > Chordata > Mammalia > Primates > Cercopithecidae > Colobus > Colobus angolensis. The sequence goes on along the minus strand of NW_012117688.1, from coordinate 1,415,206 downwards.
TCATAATTTGATCTGCCTGCCACAAGTCTTCCCAACCCCAGTTTTAAAATCATGTTACTAAAAATAAATGATACATAAAAATGATACTGGATTTCACTGCCTTCTACATAAAATCCTAACTTCTTTAGGATAAAGGCCATTCATAATTTAACTCCCACCCACCTTCCTAATCTCATGTTCTGTGACACTCTCAAATCCCTCCCTTCCCCAATGCTTACTTCATGCAATCCACCTTCCTGTCATTGAAGACCATCATCCCCCCTTCCCAGCCACTTTTAACTTTAAAGAAACCAGTCAGGCTACACAGGGAATTTGGTGATGAAATCTGATTTCAAACAGACATGCAAAATAAAGGCAGGCATGAGACATAAAAACACACAGAAGAGCTACCACCCTCTTCTCTTCCCCACCAGAGACCCTTTTAGAGTAGGCCATACTTGCTAGCTATAACTTCTTGCTCCCATTCACTTAGCAAGCCCGTTACTATATTAAAACTGCTCTCACTATTGATCTAGTGTCAAATTTAATGGTGTGTTTTAGTCTTCCTACTTGTTTTCTCTAGTTTTTGACACAGCTGACCATTCTCTAATTCTTAAAACTCTTAACTCTCAGGGTGAGGCATGGTGGCTCATGCTTACAATCTCAGCACTTTGGGAGGCCGAGGCAGGAGGATCACTTGAGGCCAGGCATTCAAGACCAGCCTGGCCAATTCAGCAAGATCCTGCCTTTACCAAAAGTAAAAAAAAATAATAACCAGGCATGGTGGTAGACACCTGAGGTCCTAGTTACTCTGAAGGCTGAAGTGAATCACTTGAGCCCAGGAATTCGAAGCTGCAGTGAGCTAAGATCGTACCACCACATTCCAGCCTGAGTAACAGAATGAGATCCTATCTCTAAATAAGAAAAAAACACATATAAACCCCCCCCCAAACAATTTTTCTCTTCTTGGCTTCTGATACACCATTCTGTCAGTGGGGCCTCCTTCTCTATGACTTACCTTCTCTACCACCCATTCCACGTTTCCATTCTTAAAACTCTTTTGGTCACATAATACCAAAGTTCCTGAATTTAAATGCTACAGGGGTCAGGCAAGTAACATTATAATATACAAGAAGCAGTGGGAATTATGGCAAACCGGAAGGTGCACGCACCTAAAGAGGAAGTGTGTCGCTCAGTGCCAGATTTTCTGTTAGACATTCTGATTTTCTTTTTTCATGAAAAGTCTGGGATTTACATTTTTATGTAAAACTTTTACATCTGTAAATATAAATAGATGGCAAATAATTCAAAAATTTAAAAAACAAACCTGGAGACCCTATTCACTAGAAGGTCACCAGTCTGAAACGTCTGCTACACTGACAGAATGGTATATCATTCCTCAGAGTGAGCTCATTCCCTTAAATGATTTCCAATTACTATCTAGATGATAATGACTCCTAAGTGTTTATCTGTAGCCTCAGCATCTCTCCAGATCCTAGACAAATGTTACCTAAGGCTCGCTAGATATCTGCCTGTCTTAAAAAACCTGTATGTGTACACTCTCAGAATCACTAATTAAACAGCATCACCTACTTGGTCTTCATAACTGGAAAACTTGTCCATCACCTTAGACTTACCACTTTTCCAACTTCTCTCCTGTATCCATACAGTTCCCAAATCCTGTTGACTCTAACTAAGAAATATCCCCTACATCTGGTCAGTTCCCTCTATTTCCCTCTGTCTAGAATGTCTTCTCTTACTTCCCCTTCCCTCCCAGCTCTCATTTATTCACCTAACCAATCTCTACCCATTTTTTCACCACTTAGCTCAAATATAATTTTTTTGGATAGCTTTTCCAAACTCTCCCTGACTCCCTACCAGAATCTCTTCCACTAGCATTAGCCCTTGATTAGCAACTTTCTATCTTTCCTGTAGAAGCACATAATGTATAAAGTCATCCCTTGGTGTCTGTAGGGGATTGGTTCCAGTACCCACCCCATAGCCCCACAATCCTCAGATACTCGAGTGCCTTATATAAGATCACATACTATTTGCATATAACCTACACACATCCTCTTGTCTACTTAAATCATCTCTAGATTACTTGTAATATCTAATACAATGCCTACATGTCACTTCATTCACATAGATTAAATGTAGCACTCATAGCAAATTCAAGTTTTGCTTTTTTTGGAATTTTGTGGAATTTCTTTTTCCTGAGTATTTTTTCTCTGTGGCTGGTTGAATCCATGGATACAGAACTCATGAATACAGAGGGCCAACTGTATTAAAATTTCTGTTCTATCTTTTCCCCTACTAAATAGTAACCATCTAAAGATAAAACACAGTGCTTTCGTCTTAAAATCCAAAGCACCTGACACACAGTGAATACACAAAAGATAACTGTTTAAAGAGCATACATGTACTATGTGTATTTATAAACTATTAGACATGTAAAGCATTTTTTGGTCATGTTTATAGCATGAACAATAAAGTAGAGTCAGGCTAGATGCAGTGGTTCACATCTGCAATCCCAATACTTTGGGAAATTGAAGTGGGAGGACTGGTTGAGCCCAGGAATTCAAGACCAGCCTGGGTAACAAAGAGAGACCCAGCCTCTACAAAAAAATTTTAAACATAGCCAGGCATGGTGTTGGTTCAAGCCTGTGGTCCCAGTTACAAAGGAAGCTAAGGCAGGAGGATCACTTGAGCCCTGGAGGTTGAGGCTGCAGTGAGCCATGTTTACACCACCGCACTCCAGCTTAGGTGAGTCCTTGTCACCAAAAAAAAAAAAAAAAAAAAAAGAGAGAGAGAGAGCAAGAGCTAGCTCTTGAAACAGATGGAGTAATACTACCATGAAAGAGAAAATATATTCATACCCCACTCCTGGTAGCTTCAGATTTTTCTGGCCAGGTATGGGTGGCTCACGCCTCTAATCCCAGAACTTTAGAGGCCAAGGTGGATGGATCACCTGAGGTCAGGAGTTTGAGACCAGCCTGCCCAACATGGCGAAACCCTGTCTCTACTAAAAGTACAAAAAATTAGCCAGGCATGGTGGCATGCGCCTGTAATCCCAGCTACTCAGGAGGCTGAGATGGGAGAATCACTTGAACACGGGAGGCAGAGGTTGCAGTGGGCAGAGATTGTACACTACACTCCAGCCTGGGCAACACAGCAAGACTCTGTCTTAAAAAAACAAAAAAAAAAAAGGCCAGGCGTGGCTCACGTCTGTAATCCCAGCACTTTGGGAGGCCAAGGCAGGCAGATCATTTGAGGTCAGGAGTTCGAGACCAGCCTGGCCAACACAGCAAAACTCTGTCTTTATTAAAAATACAAAAATTAGCCAGGCGTGGTGGCAGGTGCCTGTAATCCCAGCTACTCAGGAGACTGAGGCAGGAGAATTGCTTGAACCCAGGAGGCGGATGTTGCAGTGAGCCAAGATCACTCCATTATACTCCAGCCTGGTCGAGAGAGCGAGAGTTTGTTTCAGAAAAAAAAAAAGGATAATTCAATAGGTTAAAAAGAAAATACAGAACTCAACTGCTAGTACATCTAGATCTGGTAAACTAAGCTTCTTCAGAGCAGCTTTGTGACCTCTTATTCTCTCTCTCTTTTTTTTTTTTTTTTTTTGTCCTCTATTGCCCAATGGCACAATAATAGCTCACTACAGCCTCAATTTCTCAGGCTCAAGCAATCCTCCCACCTCAGCCTTCCAAGTAGTTGGATGCACCACCACGCCCAGCTAATTTTTTTTTTTATTTTTAGTAGAGATAAGGTCTTGCTATATTCTCCAGGGTGTCTCACCTTTCTTTCTTTGTTTCTTTTTCTAAATTTTTTTGTAGAGATGAAGTCTTGCTATGCTGCCCAGGCTGGTCTCAAACTCCTGGGCTCAATATATCCTCCTGCCTCAGCCTCCTAAAGTGCTGGGATTACAAGCGTGAAGCACTGTGCCTGGCCTTTACCTTTCCTACACATCAATTTCCTTCTTAAGCATTTATATGTTCAACTTTTCCAGTTTAAATACTATTTTCCTTAATAATGACATATATACTAGAACTTAAATTCTATGGTTCTTTCGTATGATCATCTAATTCTCAGCAATCTTTGATATGCTAGAATACCTCATACAGTCAAATGTTGCTTTTATTTTTAAACGTAAAGAAACAGGGTTTGTTCTCAAGTTCTCCGTCTGGCACATTAAAGATACCCCTAGAAACCATGTATTCAAATAATTTATTAAACAGATGATTTGTGAGCTCTTGAACTAGTGATCTCTAGAAATCAGTTTGGATATACTAAGATCACATCATGTCATACAATCTCATTACTTACGGTTACATAACTAGACCCACAAATCAAGTCATCTGGAATTTTTTTTTTTCTTTTTTTTTTTTTTTTTTGAGACACAGTTTCACTTTGTTACCCAGGCTGGAGAGCAGTGGCACTCAGCTCACTGCAACCTCAGCCTCCCAGGTTCAAGCAATTCTTGTGCCTCAGCCTCCTGAGTAGCTGGGATTACAGGCAACCACCACCACGTCTGGTTGATTTTTTGTATTACAGTAGAGATGGGGTTTCACCATGTTGCCCAGGCTGGTCTCGAATTCCTGAGCTCAGACAATCTGCCAGTCTTGGTCTCCCAAAGTGCTAGGATTACAGGCGTGAGCCACCACGCCCGGCCAAGTCATCTGGATTTTAGCTAAGCATATGACAGTCTCTTGTGACAAGTAGGGGATCATGACAGGAATGTCTGAAACAATGACTAGCAAACTACCAGCCAAATCCAGCCCACAGACTGTTTTTGTAAATAAAGTTTTGCTGGAACACAGCCCACGCTAATTCATTTATGGCTGCTTTCATGCTACAAGGGCAGAGATGAGTAGATGCAAGAAAGATGTATGGCGCACAAAGCCTAAAATGTTTATCCTGTGGGCCTTTATAGGCAAAGTTTGTTGACCCATGAATTAAACAAAATGTGAAATAATAGCTAATAAAAGGTAATAATGAAGAAAAGTGGTAACTTTTAACCTAGAAGAATGCCACTAATAACATATGCTAGAAATCTCATTTCTTATATAATCCTTTTCTATATATATAGATTTATATTATATTTTTTAAGATAGAGTATTGGCTGGATGCAGGGGCTTACACTTGTAATCCCAGCATTTTGGGAGGCTGAAGCAGGTGGATCACCTGAGGTCAGAAGTTTGAGACTGGCCTGTCCAACATGGTAAAATCCCGTCTCTACTAAAAATACAAAAACATTAGCCAGGCATGGCGGCAGGCACCTGTTATCCCAGCTACTTGAGAGGCTGAGGCAGAAGAATCACTTGAAACTGGGAGGCGGAGGTTGCAGTGCGCTGAGATCATGCCACTGCACTCCATCCTTGGTGACAGAGCAAGACTCTGTCTCAACAAAAAATAAATAAATAAAATAAAATGGAGACTCGCTCTGTCACCCAGGCTGGAGTGCAGTGGCGCGATCTCGGCTCACTGCAACTTCCGCCTCCCAGATTCAAAGACACCTGGCCTTTTCAACATTTTTACTAAATAATTTTAATTCAAGGTTTATCAAATTTGTACACATTACAAAAACCTGGGTAGAGTACCTAAAATGCTGAATGAAAATTCAATTTTTAAAATGTCTACATATGCTGGAACATAGCCTCAATAACAGTATGAAATTTTCTAGGGATAAATTCACGTTCATTCTTACAATAACAACAAAAAATCAACAGCACAAGTTGGAGAAATCAAAGACATAACAAAATGGTACTTCATGTGGAACAGTCCCCGGGAGTTTAGAAATCTGCAGACTCAATAAGTACACAGAGTAACATAGTGCCAAAATATTAATGCTGAAATTATTAAAGAATAGCATATAGAATAAAGGATACGTAAGTGCATTTCAATATACTCTGTTGGTCAGACCAAATCTGGACTATTGTCTTCAGTTTTAGAAATCAGTCTAAAAGCAATATAACAAGGGGATCTGGAAATTCTGCCACATGATTTTTTAAAACTCTCAAAAGGTGAAGATTTAGGATACAGAAAAATGCTTCAAATAAAGGAATGACTTATTCAAAAAAATAGTTTATGGCCTGGTGCAGTGGCCCACATCTGTAATCCCAGTGTCTTAGGAGGTTGAGGCAAGAAAATCACTTGAAGCCAGGAGTTCCAGACCGGCCTGGGCAACATAGCAAGACCCTATTCCTACAAAAATTTAGAAATTAGCTGGGCATGGTGGCAGGTGCCTATAGCTCTAGCTACTTGTGAGGCTGAGGCAGGAGGATTACCTGAGCCCAGGGGTTTGAGGCTGCAGTGAGCCTGGGTGACAGAGGGAGACTCAAGCTCTCAAAAACAAACAAGCTGGGTGTGGGGGCTCACGCCTTTAATCCCAGGACTTTGGGAGGCTGAGGCGGGCAGATCACGAGGTCAGAAGTTCGAGATCAGCCTGACCAACATAGTGAAACCCCGTCTACTAAAAACACAAAAATTAGCCAGGCGTGGTGGCGGGCACCTGTACTCCCAGCTACCTGGGAGGCTGAGGCAGGAGAATCGCTTGAACCTGGGGGGCAGAGGTTGCAGTGAGCTGAGATCATGCCACTGCACTCCAACCTGGGCAACAGAGCGAGACTCCATCACAAAAAAGAAAAACAAAAAACAAAAAAACAAAAAACAAACAACAAAAAATGCACATGTGTTTTCACTTACATGTGGAATCTAGAACAAACTCATAGAAGCAGAATAGAATGTGGTTCTATCAGAGGCTGCAGGGTAGGGGGACAAAACCTCAATTAGGAGGAATCGGGTCTTTTTTGTAAGATTTATCGCACAGTATGGTGAATATAGTAAATAATAATGTATTTACATTTCAAAATTGCAAAAAGTAAATTTTTTTGTCATTTCAATTTTCAAAAGAAAGTTTTGTGGGTACATAGTAAGTGTATATATTTATGGGGTAAATGCAGGCATATAATGCATACATCAGAATAAAATGGAGTCTCCATCACCTCAAGCATTTATCCTTTCTTTGTGCTACAAACAATCCAATTATACTCTTTTAATTGTTGTAAAATATACCATAAATTATCGTTGACTGTAGTCACCCTGTTGAGATATCAAATACTAGATCTCATTCATTCTAACAATATTTTTGTACCCATTAACCATCCCCATTTCTCCCACTCCATCTACCCTTCCTAGCCTTATAACCATCATTCTACTAGCTAAGAGTAAATTTCAAATGTTCTCATCACAAAAAATAAGTATTTGAATAAATGTTAATTAACTTGATTTAATTATTCTACATTGTCTTCGTGATCATAACCTTACCTTGTACTCCATAAATATATACAACTATAATTTGTCAATTTATAATTTAATAAATTAATAAATAGAAAGGAGAAAAGAAAAGAAAGTGCTCAAATAATGACAGGAACAGAAAAACCAAGCTAGGGCTCCTAATAACCAAATCTGGAAAAACTGAAACTTTTTTTTTGAGACAGAGTGCAGTGGCGTGACCTCGGCTTCATGTAGCCTCAATCTCCCAAGCTCCAGTGATTCTCCCACCTCAACCTCCCAAATAGCTAGGACTATATTTACAAGCACACGCCTGGCTAATTTTTTTTATTTGTAGAGACATGTTGCCCAGGCTGGTCTCAAACTCCTGAGCTCAAGCGATCCACCTGTCTCGGCCTCCCAAAGTGCTGGGATTATAGGCATGAGCCATGGTGCCTGGCCTGCAACATCTGAATAATGAAGTAACAGATTACGACCCATTGAATAAAATAATAATTCATTAGTCCATATGAAGATAAACAAATTTGAGTGTGATGAAGAATAAGATACACAGTTTCAAAATACTCCACAAAATGTTCATTTATTAATTACAAAAGGGAAAAGAGTAACTTCACAGATGAGAAGCCTGGCAGATAACTCCCTAATCAAGTAATCAGTCAACATCACCACCACTAATGAGACACAACAAAATCATGTGCCTGTGTGCCATCTGAGAAAATGCAATGAGAAGAACACAGCACAATTTCTATATTCCTGCCAAAGAAGACCATTACCTGATTCTAACCAATAGAAAACAACAGAGAAAATCTAAATTGAAGGACATTCTACACAATAACTGACCTGTAACCCTCAAAAGTGTAAAGGTTATAAAACTTAAGGGAGGAGAGTTGATTCTAATGTCTCTCTCCCCAACCATGGAATTACACTGCAGTGGTCCCTGTGCCTATTGCCATGGCCTCCCTTGAATAAAGTCAACTTTACTATCTTTTTTTTTTTTGAAACAGTGTCTTGCTTTGTCGCCCAGGCTGGAGTGCAGCGGCCCAATCTCAGCTCACTGCAAACTCTGCCTCCTGGGTTCAAATGATTCTCGTGACTCAGCCTCCTGAGTAAGTATGATTACAGGCATGTGCCACCATGCCCAGCAACTTTTTTTGTATTTTTAGTAGAGACGGGGTTTTACCACGTTGACTAGGCTGGTTTGAACTCGACCTTAAGTGACCTGCCTGCCTCAGCCTCCCAAAGTGCTGGGATTACAGGTGTGATCCACCATGCCTGGCCTGCTTTGTCATGTTTAAAAAAAAAAAAAAAAAAAAGGTAAGGGAAGAATGAGGAATTATTCCAGACTGAAGAGGATAAAAATACATGACACATAAACAATATATGCTTCTGGAATGAATGATTTTGGTAAAAAGATCATTAGGATATGTGACAAGACTTGAATGATGTTTGAAAGTTAGATGGTATAATGTATCAAATGTATTCATTTCCTGGATTTTGACTGTCAGTCATACTGTGGTAATATAGCAGAATGTTCTTGTTTATAGGACACACTATGTTGGCAACTTACTCTCATATGGTTCAAGTAGCAAGGGTGTACTTTTTGTTATACTTTCAACTTTTCTATAAGTCTAAGATATTTTCAAAGTTAAAAAAAAAAGAAGTAGCCATAATTTTAGAAGTCAAAATAGAGATAACAAGGAATTGCTACCACGATGTAAGTGAAAAGTCATTTTTGAAATTATGGAATCGTACAATGGGTCTCAGTCATTATAACTGCACATCAGAATTACCTGGAATGCTTTCAAAGAACACTGAGGTTTGGAGATCCAATCCAAGCCAATTAAATCTCTGGGGGTGATATGCAGGCATCAGCATTCTTTAAAAGCTTTCTATTAATTCTGATGCGCAGTCAAGGGCGAGAACCACTGACATGTGCTAGGTCCTGGAGGTTGTTCACCCTGAGAGAGCTTCATTTAGGCATTTTCTTTGTAGTCTTTCTGGCCTCACTCATGCTAGAGTTCATTACTTTCTCCACTGTACCTTGGACTTAATAGTATAATAGTTTTAATCATGTTGTTCTGTAATTATCTGTTTATTTTTATTTTGCAGTAAAATAAATACCTTCTAATACAAGGATTGCAATCTTATTCAGTGTTATAGCTTCAGTGGGTGCAGTGGCTCATGCGTATAATCCTAACACTTTGGGAGGCCGAGGCAGGCACTTGAACTCAGGAGTTCAAGACCAGCCTGGGAAACATGGTGAAACCCTATCTCTCCAAAAAAACACAAAAACAGCTGGATGTGGTGATGCATGCCTGTGGTCCTAACTACTCGAGAGGCTGAGACAGGAGGATCTCTTGAGCCAGGGATGCAAAGGTTGCAGTGAGCTGAGATTGTGCCACTGTACTCCAGCCTGGGTGACAAAGTGAGACCTTGTCTCAAATAAATAAATAAACAGGAAGAAAAATAAGAAGGTGAGAAAAGGAGTACAGAATAATATGAAAGACTCAATTTCTGCCCGCAAGTAGCTTACAGCCAGGAAAGAAGAAAGATATAAAAACAAAAAAATGATCAGAGGGGAGTAACTTCAGCATTGCAGCCTAATTTTCTCTCTCCCTGTGCCTCACTAAGCTAAGCTGTGAAACCAAAGTAGGGTCTTCAAAATTACTTACACTTAAAGTACCTGAGTAGAACTCTATATATTCTCTTTCTGAAAATATAAAACTCAAACTACTTAAATTGGTTTGAGGCCTTGGATGTTTTTTTCTTGTAAGTAAAAGATTCTTGACCAAAAAAAGAGATCCCCACCCTGCCATATGCTTAAAAACCTGGAAATATCATGGTTACTCTGTAAAGGCAGGATTTTTCTCTCTTCCAGTACTAGCAAGTATAAAAATTACTTATCTAATAATGTATACAAAAAGATTGAGGCAGAAATGAGTATAGTTGCTATTCAAGTTAAGTTTAAATACCTTGTAACACTTACCTTATCCGCACACATTGACACTTTTATGTCCTGCTGAGATATTTCATAATGCCGGATATTAAAAACATAATTACCAGCCAATTTTAAAATATCAGCTGAGATATATTCTAGTACAGCCACAATATATAGGGACACATGGTAGTCCACTTTGTACCCTAACACTTCCTGTGAAAAGAATAAATAATTTAATTGCAAAATGTAGCACTGTCAAGTATTAAACACTTAAAAAATTTCTAATTAACATCCTTGCTTATAAAAAAACTTTCTATTAACTACATGTCTAAATGTAGTTTATAAAATGAATCTCTGGTCCCTGAATTGGGGGCTTTTTTTCTTTTAAGAGACATCTAATCTAACAACTCTGCCTTTTATCAAACAACAACAGTTGATCTTAATATAGAAATCTTGGGTTGCACTCCACTAAAAGCCTCCTAATACATTAACCAAAACTCATCTGACAAATATCAAAATATCTGCTATCTTCAAGGACCCTGTTTTAAAACCAGTATCCCCTAATTACAGTAGTTTCTACTGAGGGGAGGAGAGGAAGTGTGTGTGCATGTGTGGTGGGGGAGTGCGCAGGGGGACGGGGTGCTTGAATTTGCTACAAAACTCTTAAAATCCATATATATCAAGCATATTTTGCCCTATGCACTAATATGCATCTAGTAGGCAAACTAGGTCCTAGCCCACTTTTCCAGTATGTAAAAAATAATCTGTAATAACACAAATTAATCTTAAAAACAGTTCTGCTCTGAACTCATAGTAGCTTCTGACATTATGCACTTTCTTAATCAACAAACGGCTGAGAATCATGGCCTACTACATAGGAATCAGTCAGAGTAGCAGTCATTGGAAGATGCCACAATGGGCCAGGCATGATGGCTCATGACTCTTATCCTACCACTTTGGGAGGCCAAAGCAGGTGGATCACTTGAACCCAGGAGTTTGAGACCAGCCTTGGCAACACAGCAAGACCCTGTCTCTATAAAAAAAAAAAAAAAAAAAAAGATGCCACAAAATAATACTGATGCATTACCACTATTAATAATTTTAATATTGTTTGAAAAGCAAATTTCACCAGAGTATAATTATTTTGTATACATATTTATATGACACGTATGTACAAGTATACACATGCAAGCGCACATATACACACTAACACAGACCGTGCTACATTAATGCTTTATAAATATAGAAATAAAATATTATTTGTTATAAAGAACAACCCCCAACCAATGTTTAATCTTTTGTTACCTTCAACGAAGGATGGATTTTGTCCACAGGCAGTAAAAGAGGATTTCTTCGTTTTCGTTTTTCTATAGCAGATTGTGCATCAGCAATGGCCCATTTATCAATTGGGTGAGGAAAGGTCTTCTGAACTCGCTCCTGTTCAATCATAGCAGAACCATTGTAGTATTAATAAAAGTGTTTGTAAATAGGAAATTCATACAAAATTCAACTTAATCACTATTCTTAATGCTAGCAGATAATAGTGACATAATACATTCTGATTCCTGTAATAAATACATTTTTTGGTTTAAAAAAAGGTCAGGCCAGGCACAGTGGCTCATGCCTGTAATCCCAACACTTTGGGAGGCTGAGGCAGGTGGATCACTTGAGCTCAGGAGTTTGAGACCAGCCAGGCAACATGATGAAACCCCATCTCTATTAAAAATGACAAAAATTAGCCTGGCATGGTGGTGCATGCCTGTAGTCCCAGCTACTTGGGAAGCTGAGGTGGGAGGATCGCTTGAACCCAGGAGGTGGAGATTGCAGCGAGCCGAGATCATGCGACTACACTCCAGCCTGGGTGAGAGAGAGACCCCAACTGGAAAAGAAAAAAAAAAGGTCAACAGGACTATCAAAATTTTTCCACATAATTTTCATGGATAAAACAAAAAGGCAAAATTCAAAAAGAAAGCTTTAAACATAATTAAGGTGAACTGGAAAAATGAAAAAACAATACATAGGATATATAAGAAAGATTAAGAAAACATGAAATAGTGTATTAGTGATTTTAAATTAGGTTTCTAGAGTTAAAACTATTTACCTGGCAGAACAAAAATTGTTCATTCATTTTTAATCATTAGTATACAGCCACTCTGCTTTCGCTAATCTTAGAGCTTCAAATAAAAGAGATCATGTATCTCTTGGAAGACGAAGTGAGTTAGAGAGCTCAGAACGGCTTATGAAAATACATACCTTGACAAAAACAATCCTAGCCTTTGTGGTTCATCTTTTTTGGAGATAGGGTCTTACTTTTTCTCACTTCTGGCTGAAGTGCAAGTGCAGGGGCGGCTCAGCTCACTGCAACCTCCATCTCCCAGGCTCCAACGATCCTCCCACCTCAGCAACCCAAGTAGATGGGACTACAAGCACCTACCACTACTCTTGGCTAATTTTTCTATTTTTTGTAGAGACAGAGTTTTGCCATGTTGCCCAGGCTGGTCTCAAATTCCTGGGCTCAAGTGATTGTGTCTGCCTCAACTTTCCAAAGTGCTGGGATTATAGGTGTGAGCCACTGCACCTAGGCAGTTCATCTAATTTTAATTTAAATTAGTGAGCCACTGGCATGAAAAAGAACTACTGAGATCTGAATTAAATTCTAATTTAGCAGGGTTTCCTATATTCACAATTATAGTCTCAGATTTTAGCAAATTTAGCTATTGAAAAGTATGCTTTCAGTGTATTTATTTCATGTTCAAAACTAGTAGCAGAGGCTGGGCATGGTGGCCCATGACTCTAAGTCTCAGCACTTTGGGAGGTCAAGGTGGGAGGATCCCTTGAGGCCAGGAGTATGAAACCAGCCTGTGCAAGTAGGGAGACCCTGTCTCTACAAAAAAATTTTAAAATTAGCCAGGCATGGTTGCATGCACTGAGGCAGGAGAACTGCTTGATCCCAGGAGTTCAAGGCTACAGTGAGCTATGATCCTGTCACTACACCATAGTCTGAGTGATAGAGCAAGACCCTGTCTATTAAAACAAAACACAAGAAAATTCAAACAACTGGCAGCAGAGAACAGGGGGAAAAATGCTTTAATTCCAAGAATCCTGGAAAATCTTAATAGCTCAATTGCTACAAATTAAGATTTCCCTTTATACTGAAATTTGTTATAGCTGGGCACGGTGGCTAACACCCGTAATCCCAGCACTTTGGAAGGCTAAGGAGGGAGGATCACTGAAGGCCAGGAGTTCAAGATCAGCCTGGGCAACACAGCAAGGCCCAGTCTTTACAAAACCAAAAATAAAAATTAGCTGGGCGCAGTGACACGTGCCTGTAGTCCCACCTACTGGGGAGGCTGAGGCAGGAGGATCACTTGGACCCAGGAGTTCAAGGCTACAGTGAGCTATGATCATGCCGCTTCACAAAAAGAAAGTTGTTGCTTACAGAAAAAAATTTTCCAAAAAAAAAAAAAAAAAAAGGAAATGTAAACAGTATAGTATAAAAGTAATTTTTGAAAATACGAAAATTAGCCTGCGGTACACACTTGTAGTCCCAGCTACTTGGGAGGCTGAGGCAGGAGAATTGCCTGAACCTGGGTGGCTGAGGTGGCAATGAGCCAAGATCACACCACTGTACTCCAACCCGGGTGACAGAGTAGGACTCCATCTCAAAAAATAAAAACAAAAATAATTTTTGATAGCTGTACTGTTAGACATTTGTTTTGTTTTTAGCAGGAGAAAAAGAATACAAATTATATTAATATTAATTTTATGTGCACAGGGTGCTTTTATACAAAAGAAGTAAAACTCTCCCTAACAGATATTGCTAAAAATCCAAAAATACTTCCATGTAACCAAGGCAAAACAAGTATTTTAGCACTAATTTAAACATAGTTTTTCAGAGAGATATGTATATATACACATACATACATATACATTTTTTTTAAATCAATGAGCAAATGTCCTCAAAATTTACACTAATCTTTTACTGAGGTAATACTTACATGCAGTACAATACACAGATCTTAAAATGTACAATTTGTTGAGTTTTAGAAATGCTTATGTCTGTGTAACCATTATCTCAACTGACACAGAGAACATTTTTTTTTTTTTTTTTTCATTTTCTTTGAGACGGTCTCACTCTGTCACCCAGGCTAGAGTGTAGTGGCACCAAGATCTCGGCTCACTGCAGCCTCCAACTCCTGGGTTGAGTGATTCTTGTGCCTCAGCCTCCGGAGTAGCTGGGACTACAGGTGTGCACCACCATATGGGCTAATTTTTGTAATATTGGTAGAGATGGGGTTTCACAATGTTGGCCAGGCTGGTCTCAAACTCCTGACTTCAAGTGATCCACCCACCTTAGCCTCCCAAAGTGCTGGGATTACAGGCATGAACCACCATGCCTGGTCTCATTGAGAACATTTTTATAATCCTGATCTCCAACCCTCATAGGCAACTACCATTCTGATTTCCACCTCAATTGGCTTTAGCTGTTTCTAAATTTCATATACATATGAAATTATACATATGTACTCATTTGGGTCTGGCTTTTTTGCTCTATATAATGTTTATGAAGGGCAGCTATATTATTGCTCATATCGATAGTTCATTTTTAAAATTTTACTACTGACTAGTATTCCATTTTATGAATCTGCCACATTTATTTATCCATTTTCTTGTTGACAGAAATTTGATTTGTTTCCAACTCTTGGTTATTATGAATTAAACCACTTTAGCACTCATGTATGGGTCTCTTTGTGAATATATTTTCGTTCTCTAGGGTCAAATAGGAACAGAACTACTGGGTCATATGCTAGATATATATTTAACTTACAAGAAACTGACAGTTTTCCAAAATGATTATACCATTTCATATTCCCACTAGCAATGTTTAAGAGTTATAGTTAGGCCGGGTGCAGTGGCTCACGCCTGTAATTCCAGCACTTTGGGAGGCCAAGGCAGGTGGATCACGAGGTTAGGAGATCAAGACCATGGTAAAACCCTGTCTCTACTAAAAATACAAAAAAATTAGCCAGGTGCGGTGGCAGGCGCCTGTAGTCCCAGCTACTAGGGAGGCTGAGGGGGGAGAACGGCATGAACCCCGGAGGTAGAGCTTGCAGTGAGCCGAGATCACACCACTGCACTCCAGCCTGGGCGACAGAGCTGAGGCTGGGGTCAATGGTTCACACCTGTAATTCCAGCACTTTGGGAGGCCATGGTGGTAGGATCACTTGAGCCCAGGAGTTTGAGATCAGCGTACGCAACATAGGGAAACTCATCTCTACAAAAATATTTAAAAGTAGCTGGGTATGGTGGCCCACACCTGTAATCCCAGCCACTCAGAAGGCTGAGAAGGGAGGATCACCTAAGCCCAGGAGGTTGAGGCTGCAGTGAGCTGTGATGTAATTGTGCCACTGTACTCCAGCATGGGTGACAGAGCGAGATCCTGTCTCAAAAAAAAAAAAAAAAGAAAAAGAAAAAAGGAAAGGAAAGGAGGAAAAGAAAAGAAAGAGCTAGCTGCTCTACATTCTCACCAACATTTGGTGTAATCAGTCTTTAATTTTATCCTTTTTAGTGGGTAGGAAACAGTATCTCACCGTGGTTTTAATTTCTATTTCCCTGATCACTTACGAGCTTCAGCACCTTTTCATGTGCTTACTGAATATTAGTAAATCTTCTTTTACATGTTTCTGTTTAAGACTTTTGCTCCTTTAGGGGAGAAAAGTGTCTTTTTCATTATTGATTTGCAGTAGTTTTTAATATAGTCTGGATTCAAGCTCTACATTTTCCACTAGTCTATGATGACATCTTTTTAATTTCTCATCTATTTTCTTCTTTGTTTTGTTTTTTTGAGACAGTTTCCCTCTCTCACCCTAGCTAGAGTGCAGTAGTATGATCATGGCTCACTGCAGCCTTGATTTACTGGGCTCAAGCAATCCTCTGCCTCAGCCTCTGAGTAGCTGGAATTACGGACACATGCCATTAGGCCTGGCTAATTGTCAAACTTTTTGTAGAGACAGGGTCTCCCTATATTGCCCAGGCTGGTATCAAACTCCTGAGCTCGAGCAATTCTCCTGTCCCAGTCACCCAAAGTACTGGGATTACAGGCGTGAGCCACCGCACCTGGCCTTATTATTAAATATAAAGGACTATGTTTTGAATCCTCTCTAAAAAACATGTGCCTAACCCCAGATTATGAAGATATTTTCCAGAATTTTCTTCTAGAAACCTTGTAGTTTAGATGTTGTCTAAGGCCATGATCCATTTTGAATTAATTTTTGTCTACGGCATGAGATAGGTTTCAAGGTTATTTCCCCTCATAAATGTACCCAGTTGTTCTAAGACTTTTTTTACTGAAAAATTTGCCTTTCCTCAATGAACTGCCTTGATGTTTTTGTCAAAAACAAACTGACCATATATCTCATACATAATGTCAATGGTTTTAGTTTCCACAATAATTTAGAATGATACAGATACAAAAATTAATTCATACAAGTGGTTGAATGGCTTCTTGAAATGACAAAATAATTTTTACCTCTACATCTTGAACAGTCCTTGGCTGGGCCATGCATAATTTATTAAGCAGCTGAAAAATCAGCTCTTCAATATAATAGAGAGACTCTTCATTAGCTGAGAGAGTGGGATGCACTTGTTCCTGAACCTTTAAAAAAAGTTATCAGTTAAAGTAATGGCAAAATAATATAAATTGAACAAAAGTCAAAGAGAATCTTATACATAATTAATATTTTACTATAATGGTTACTCAAAACAGACATAAAACACAAAATGAAGAAAAAAACTATTTGTTGGTCTCTGTAAACTTTTCTTAACCCACAGAGCAGTGGTTCTTAAATATTTTTGGACCCTTTGAAAAATCTATGGGAAGTCATTGAACCCTCTCTTCTCTATCACCAAAAAGCATATACACATAAACTACTCGATACAATTTCAGAGGAATTGTGGATACCTTGAAGTCAACAAACCTACTTGAAGTCCATGCAGATCATGAATCCCAGTAATAAAGGTACCTCTGAAAAACCATACTCCTTTACAAATTATAGAGGTGCTCTGTGAAATACGCGCTACTCAGCTTTCACAAGAGCATTGCCACCACCAGCTATGCTGAGCCCCCTACCGTTTTTTCTTTTCTTTTCTTTTTTCTTTTCTTTATATTAAGCAGCTGCATCCTTCCAGGAATGAGCTGTTTTTGTTTCTAAATTTTTGTCCTAAAAAATAATACTGTCTGACTGGATATAAGAAATATGGTAAATAATAGTACCTAGCATACAGTAGGTGTCCTATAAATATTTGTTGAAAGAAATAATAAAAAAGTATTGCTTTCTTTTTTCTTTTTTTGAGACGGGGGTCTCACTCTGTCACCCAGGCTCACTGCATACCTGGGCTCAAGTGACCTTCCCACCTCAGCCTCCCAAGTAGCTGGCACTACAGGTGTGTGCCACCATAACCTGGCTAATTTTTAAAACTTTTTGTAGAGATGAAGTCTCACCATGGTGAGACTTGAACTCCTGGGCTCAAGTGATCCTCCCACCTCAGCCTCCCAAAGTACTGGGATTATATGCATGAGCCACCACACCCAGCCTGTTTTAAATTTTTGTGCCATGAAATCAGAAGCATATCAGAAGCACTAACACAAAAATAGATAACTTGAATAGCCTCATAGTTAAGCAAAAGTAATTTAAAACCCTCCCCACAAAGAACACAGCACTGAAGTTAACCATTTCATTTGAAGTCTCAAAATTTACCATAGAATTCTTCCTAACATCAGATCACATGCCCACCACTAAACCGACCATTGCCAAAAAATGATTAGCCTATGATTTAGACTTTGCCATTTCCTAAGGGATCCATGTCTGAACAAAATGAGAGTTTAAAAAAATTAGCATAGACACAGTGGCTAACGCCTGTAATCCCAGCACATTGGGAGGCTGAGGCAGACAGATCACCTGAGGTCAGGAGTTTGAGACCAGCCTGGCCAACATGGTGAAACTAAAAATACAAAATTAGCTGGGTGTGGTGGCGCATGCCTGCAATCCCAGTTACTCAGGAGGCTAAGGCAGGAGAATTGCTTGAACCTGGGAGGCAGAGGTTGCAGTGAGCAGAGATCGCACTAGTGCACTCCAGCCTCAGTGACTCGATCTCAAAAAAAAATAGCATAAAATTGTGCATTATAGCCTCATATTTTATAAGTCTATAGGATTTATAGTAAAATCCCTTCTTTCATTCCTAATATTAGTTTTTGTGTGTTGGTTCTTTTCTTGATCAACATCTCAGAGGTTTATCAATGTTATTAATCTTTAAAAGACCCAACTCTTGGCCGGGCGCAGTGGCTAAAGCCTGTAATCCCAGCACTTTGGGAGGCCGAGACGCGCGGATCACAAGGTCAGGAGATCGAGACCA
>NW_012117688.1:1387552-1396460 GCF_000951035.1 Colobus angolensis palliatus | reverse complement strand
CAGCCTGGGCGACAGAGCGAGACTCTGTCTCAAAAAAAAAAAGAACCAACTCTTGGCTTTTATGATCCTATTTTATGTTTGCTTTATATTTCATTTATTTTTGCTTCATCTTCATTATTTCTTTTGCTTCTTAGGTTCTTTTGCCAACTTCTTGAGATGGACACTGCTCATTTTTGTCAACCTTTCTTTTCTAATATGTATGTTTTCTCTAAAACTACTTTTGTAAAAACCCACATATTTTCATATGGAATATTTTCGTAATCATCCAGTTCAAAATACAGTCATCCTTCAGTATCTGTCGGAAAGTACTTCCAGGACACCTGTGGATACCCAAATCCATGGATGCCCAAGTCCTTTATATATAATGGTGTAACATTTGTATACAACCTACACACATCCTCCCATATACTTTAAATCATCTCTAGGTTACTTACAACACCTAATACAATGGGCTGGGTGTGGTGGCTCACACCTGTAATCCCAGCACTTTGGGAGGCCAAGGTGGGTAGATCATGAGGTCAGGAGATCAAGACAATAGTGACTAACTCGGTGAAACCCTGTCTCTACTAAAAATACAAAAACAAAATTAGCTGGGCGTGGCGGTAGGCACCTGTAGTCCCAGCTACTCGGGAGGCTGAGGAAGGAGAATGGTGTGAACCCGGGAGGTGGAGCTGGTAGTGAGCTGAGATTGTGCCACCGCACTCCAGCCTGGGTGACAGAGCGAAACTCCATCTCAAAAAGAAGAAACAAAAACAAAAAACACCTAATACAATGTAAATGCTATGTAATAGTGATTATATTGTATTGTTTAGGGAATAATGACAAAAGAAAAGTCTGTATATGTTCAGTACAAATGCAACCATCCATTATTTTCCCAAATATTGTTGATCTGAGGTTGGCTGAATCTATAGATTAAGAACCCAAGGATAAGAATGGTGGACTATAGTTTCTAATTTCCATTATGGTTTCTTCTTTCACCTTAAGAATCTAGAAGCAAATATTTTTAAAGGTTTTTAAAATTGATTTCTATAATAATCACATGTGGTCAGAAAACATACTTTCTTTTTCATTTTTATTTACTTATTTAATTTTTTTGAGACAGAGTCTCATTCTGCCACCCACATTGGAATGCAGTAGCGCAATCATGGCTCACTGTAGCCTTGACCTCAAGCTGGTCTTGAACTTGTGAGCTCAAGCTATCCATCCACCTCTGCTTCCAAAATGCTGGGATTATAGGCATAAGCCACCATGCCTGGCCAGAAAACAAATTTTCTATGATTTCAATCTTTTGAAATTTGTTGAGACTTGCATTATAGCCCATCATATGGGTCTACCTGACTTCACTAACAAATTCATCAAACATAAAGGAAGCAATACAACAATCAAGTGAAAATTTAGAAATTTTGTTTTAAAAAAAGATAAACTCTCCAATTTATTTTGGGACTAGCCTTTATATAAAAACTCAAAAAGAAAGATGAAAATTATAGGCCATTTTCAGCTGGGCAGTGGTTTATGCCTGTAATCCCAGCACTTTGGGAGGCCAAGGTCAGAGGATCGCTTGAGGCCAGGAGTTCCAGACCAGCCTGAGCAACATAGCAAGACCCCATCTCTCCAAAATAAAAAATTAGTTGGGCATGGTGGCATGTGCCTGTAGTCCCAGCTACTCAGGAGGCTAAGGCAAGAGGATTACTTGAACCCAGAAGGTCAAGGCTACAGTGAACCATGATGGTGGCACTGTGCTCCAGCCTGGGGGAATGAGCAAGACCACATCTCTAAAATAAAAGAAAAGTATAGGCCATTTTCACTTATGAATCCAGAAAAACAAAAAAGCCTAAGTATCACCTAACCAAATTCCATAATGTATACAAATAAGATTATACTATCACAGCTGGGCATGGTGGCTCACACCTGCAATCCCAGTACTTTGGGAGGCTGGAAGTGGGTGGATCATCTGAGGTCAGGAGTTTGAGACCAGCGTGGACAACATGGTGAAACCCCATCTCTACTAAAAATATAAAAATTAGCTAGGTTGGTGGTGCAGGCCTGTAATCCTAGCTACTTGGGTGGCTAAGGCAGGAGAACTGCTTGAACCCGGTAGACAGATGCTGCCGTGAGCCGAGATCACTGCACTCCAGCCTAGTTGACTGAGTGAGACTACATCTCAAAAAAAAGAGAGAAAAAGAAAAAGAAAAATATGACCATCCCAATATATATGTAGAAAAGTCATTTGAAAAAAATTCAACACTCATTCATGATAAAATCTCTTTGTGGGCCCAGCACGGTGGCTCACACCTATAATCCCAGCACTTTTGAGGCCGAGGCAGGTGGATCACTTGAGGTCAGGAGTTCAAGGCCAGCCTGGCCAACACGGTGAAACCCCGTCTCTACCAAAACTACAAAAAATTAGCCAGACGTGGTAGCAGGCGCGTGTAGTCCCACCTACTCAGGAGGCCGAGGCAGGAGAATCACTTGAACCCGGGAGGCGGAGGTTGCAGTGAGCCGAGATCACGTGCCATTGCACTCCAGCCTGGGTGAGAGTGAGACTGTCTCAAACAAACAAACAAACAATCTCTTTGTAAACTTCTTTCATTTGATAAAGGATATATACTAAAAAGCCACAATAGGCCAGGTGTGGTGGCTCACACCTGTAATCCTAGCACTTTGGGTGGCTGAGACGGGGAGATCACAAGGTCAGAGTTCGAGACCACCTGGCCAATGTGGTGAAACCTCGTCTCTACTAAAAATACAAAAATTAGATGGTGTAGTGGCAGATGCTTGTAGTCCCAGCTACTCAGGAGGCTGAGGCAGGAGAATCGCTTGAACCGGGAAGCAGAGGCTGCAGTGAGCTGAGATCACGCCACTGAACTCCAGCCTGAGTGACAGAGCAAGATTCCATCTCAAAAATAAAAAAAAGAGCTAATATAAAATCATAGTTAATGGTAAGACAAGACACTGACAACTTTCCTTTTGAGATCAAGAAAAAGGATATTTTCTATTATCATTTCTATTCCACATTGTATTTGAAGGTCCTGGCTAGTGCAGTACACCAAGAAAAAGAAAATTTAAGAATTGGTAAAGAAGAAACAAATTTGCAGATCATCTGACTGCCGGTCACAATGACTAACGGTCATTGTGACGGTTAATTTTGGCGTGCCCATATAACTGGTTACACACTATTTCTGGGTATGTCTGTCAGGGTATCTCTGGAGGAAATTAACATTTGAGTTGGTAGACTGAGAAAAGCAGACTACCATCCCCAATGTGGCCTTATCCACTTGACTGAAGGCCTGAATAGAACAAAAGGCTAAGAAAGAATTCTTTCTCTCTGCCTAACTGTATTTGAGCTGGGACATCAGTCTTCTGCCTTCAGACTCAGACTCAGACTGGAATTTATACCATCAGTTCTTCTGGTTCTCAGGCCTTCAGACTAGGACAAGAATTATACTATTGGCTTTTCTGGGTCTGCAACTTGACAAATGCAGATCTTGGACTTCTCAGCCACTATAATCTCATGAGCCAATTTCCTGTGTGTGTGTGTGTGTGTGTGTATGTGTGTGTGTGTGTATTTCCTATTGATTCTGTTTCTCTGAAGAATCTATGCACCCATGGAGGACAAAATAACGCACCCATGCAGGACAAAAATATTGTACAGATAAATTATCTGAATTCATAAAAAATAAACTTTTCTATGTACCAGCAACAAAGCTAGCAAACGAAATTTTTAGGCCAGGTGCAGTGGCTCACTCCCCTAATCCCAGCGCTTTGGGAAGCTGAGGTGGGAGGATCGCTTGTGCCCAGGAGTTCAAGGCCAGTCTAGGCAACATGGTGAAACCCCACCTCTACAAAAAATTAGCCAGACGTTGTGGCACACACCTGTAGTCCCAGCTACATGGGAGGCTGATGTGGGAGGATCACCTGAGCCTGGGAAGTCAAGGCTGCAGTGAGCCATGATTATGCTACTGCACTCCAGCTTGGGTGAGAGTGAGACCTTGTTTCAAAAAAAAAAAAAAAATTAAATAGCATTTACAATAGAATTTAAAATACTGTGTACCTTGAGTACATGATAAGGTACACATGATCCCTAGGGAGAAAACTAGACTTTAAGAAAAATAAAACAGCTAAATAAATGAAAGATGATACCATGTTGGTGAACTGTCAGACTTAATATTAAAGTTGTATACCTCTGAGTTCTCTCAAAATTGATCCATGCAGTTATAAAATCACAATCAAAACCAAGCAGGTTGTTTTGCTAAAAATGTCAAGATAATTTCAACATGTACATAAAAGTGCAAAAGGCTAAGAAAATCAGTCATATATTCTTTTTTTTAATTGACAAGAAAGTCATACATTTATAAGGAAGTACAAGGATTTGCTCCAATGGTTGTCAGGATTTATTACAAAGTTATAGTAATGAAGAATGTGACAATAGCATAAGGATAGAGAAAGAAATCAATGGGACATAACAGAGTCCACAAACAAGCCCACATATATATAGACCCTTATTTCCAAAGATGGCACTGTGGAGTATGAGGTGGGGCAGAGAGTTGTGGGAAGGCAGGGAAGTGTATGAATAGTGTTGAACCACCGCAGAAAAATAAAATCAACGACTACTACTTCATCCTTTAACCAAAAATCAATCCTAGCTGCATGTTAGGCCTAACAAATAAATATACTCAATAAAGCTCTGACAGTGTAAAACTAGGTAATATCTTCACGATTTCAGGATTGAAAAGGATTTCTTATATAGGACACAAAAAATTACTAGCTATGAAGGAAAGAACTGATAAACTTTATATTAAACTTTAAAATTTAGGTTTATCAAAAGACATCTTTAAGGAGGTAAAAAGGCAAGTTACGGAGTTGGAGAAGATATATGTGGGTACATATAACAAAAGGCTTATGTCCAGAATATATAGAGAACTCCTAGAAGTTCAGTAAGAAAAAAATGATAAAAATCCCAAGAGAAAAAAATGAGCAAGAAGCCCTTAAAATAGCATTTCACAAAAGAAGAAATTCAAATAGCCCATATATATATTTAAAAGTGCTCTAGCTCTTAAGTAATCAGAAAAATGCAAATTAAACCACCATGAAAACTATCCGCTCACCAGGCAGCAATACTAAAAATTCTGATAATACCAAATGTTGGTAACTATGTGGAGCAATGGGAACTATCACACACTGTTACTAGAATGTAAAATGGTTCAACCACTTTCAAACACTTTGCCATTAAAGTACTAAAGTTCAAGATATGTATACTCTATGACTGAGCAATTCCACTATAGGATATATATATTCAGGATAGATTTACATATATTTCTTTAGAGCTATACAGTCCAATATAATAGACACTAGCCTCATGTGGGTACTGAACACTTCAAATGTAGCTCCACTGAGTTGAAATGGGATGTTGGTGTAAAATACAAACCAGATTCAAGGATTTAGTATTAAAATAAGAAGTCAGATTCTCAATTTTTATGACACATGCTGAAATGATTAGATTTATTGGGTTAAATATGTTATTAAAATCAACTTCATCTGTTTCTTCTTACTTTTCAACTGTGGCTATGATAATTTTCTTTTTTAACTTTTATTTTAGATTAAGGGGGTATATGTGCAGATTTTGTTACCTAAGTATATTGTGTCATGCTGAGGTCTGGGGTACAAATGATCCCATCACCCAGGTACTGAGCATAGTACTCGCCGTCTATTAGTCCCCGGTGTCTATTGTTAACATCTTTATGTCCATGGGTACCCATGTTTAGCTCTCACCTGTAAATGAGAACATGCACTATTTGGTTTTTTGTTCCTGCATTAATTCACTTAGGAGGGAAAATTTTATTTTATTTATTTTTTAATTTATTTTTTAATTTTTGAGACAGGTATATTGCCCAGGCTGGCCTTGAACTCTTGGGATCAAGTAATCCTCCTGCCTTGGCCTCCCAAAATGCTGGGATTACAGGCATGAGCCACCATGCCCAGCCTAGGAGGGAAAATTTAAAATTACATGTGTGGCTCACATTATATCTCTTCTAGACAGCACTGCTCTAGAGAAATGAGCACACATGTTTACCAGAAGACATATGCTAGAAGGTTCATAAATAACATTATTAATAATACCTTCCAAAATGAGAAAAGAATTCAAATATTCATCCAGAATGGGAAAGACAAATTGTGGTTTATTAATACAATGGAATATACACAGTCAAAAAAATGCAGTAGTAATGACAGCTAGATAAAATGTGGATGCACCCTGAAAAAATGTTGGCGGAAAGAAGCCAGATAAAAAGAATATAGACAACGGGATTCCATTCACAAAGTCAGACAAAATTAAATACAAAAATAAAAAATAAACAAATTCAGAAAAAAAAATAAACAATGGTGTTAAGGGATACATGCTGAGATGGAAAAACTGTAAAGAAAATCAAAACAGACCGGGCGCAGTGGTTCGCACCTGTAATCCCAGCACTTTGGGAGGCTGAGGCAGGTGGATCACGAGGTCAAGAGGTCGAGACCATCCTGGCCAACATGGTGAAACCCCATCTCTACTAAAAACACAAAAATTAGCTGGGCATGCTAATGCACACCTGTAGTCCCAGCTACTCGGGAGGCTGAGGCAGGAGAATCGCTTGAACCCAGGAGGTGGAGGTTGCGGTGAGCTGAGATCACGCCACTGCACTCCAGACTGGCAAGAGAGCGAGACTCCATCTCAAAAAGAAAGAAAATCAAAACAGTGAATACCATAAAAGTGGTTACCTTGTGGAGAGTTATTCTGAGAAAAGTGCTGACAATGTTCTTTCTGTCTTCTAACCTGAGTGTTAAATAGCTGTTCCTTAAATTGTGTATTTATCCTTTAAACATTTTCTGATCATATGTTATACTTCACCATAAATAAGGTTTTCAAAAGTTTGAGAATCATTTAGCAAACAGAGGAAATTATCAATAAAATAAGTCTAAAGGGCTTTTCTAGTGCCCACGTCACTGAACAAAATTTAAATGTCAGGACACTGGAGACAAAAAGAATATCCTACAAGACTGGGAGGACAGGGAAGTGAGGAGGAGCAGATTATATACAAGAAGCAGACATTAGCGTTAGATTTCAACAGTAATACTAGAAGCTAGATGGCAATGATGTTCAGCCTGGAATCCAAGATACCAACAATATCAAATGCCATGCTAAAATTCTTAGATAGAACACGGTCAAAAACTTTATCTCTCACGTAGCCTTTATCATTAAGCTTCTGTCATTTGTACTACACTAAAACAAGGGTATGAATCAAGAAAGAAAAATATGGAATAAAGGAAATAAAGGAATCAATAGAGAAGAAAGGTCAAAGGAATGACCATCATAAAACGAAAGGAAATTATAGGATGAGAGCTGTACAACAGGAATAAAAGTGACCAGTCCACACTGGTGCAGGTCAGAAGGCTCTGGGAGAGACTGTCTCAAGAAAATGGAACTTGACAGAGTATATAATGGGATAAAAATCTTGATAGGATATTTAGAAAACTGGTAAAAAGTTTCAATTTGGTAATAAGTATACTGCATAGAAAAACACACAAACAAGAAAACAAGATAATTAATAACTCCAGTAAAAGCAGTGAGTTAGAAAAGAAAAAGCAGAGTAAATAGCATTCACAGGCCAGGTGCGGTGGTTCACACCTATGATCTCAGCATTTTGGGAGGCCAAGGTGGGGGTGGATCACCTGGGGCCAGGAACTCAAGACCAGCCTGGCCTACACAGTGAAACCCCGTCTCTACTAAAAATACAAAAATTAGCTGGGCCTGGTGGCATGTGCCTGTAATCTCAGCTGGAACCCGGGAGGTGGAGGTTGCAGTGAGTGGAGATTGTGCCACTGCACTCCAACCTAGGCAACAGAGTGAGACCCTGTCCCTCCCCATCCACCAAAAAGACCCCAAAAATAGCATTTACAGTCATAATAATGTAAACTTTGAATATTAATCCAACTCAAATTAAGATATAACTTGAAGTAGGGAAAGAGAAAATGCAAAGTGTGTGTGTGGTTGGAGGGGAATGTATGTGCATATTAAAGAATATTAAATCCTTTGTGCACTCCAGCCTGGACAACAGAGTGAGTCCCTGCCTTAAGAAAAAAAAAAAAAAAAGAGAGAGAGAGAGAAAAAAGAATATTAAATCCTTACCCTCCATGGTAGGAAGTCAACAGATAATATCCAAAACAGGAAAAAAAAAAAGAAATACCAATATAAGCATGTTTTCTTTCTTAGAAATACAGAAGTAAATAAATCACTTTGAAAAGTTAAAGTGGTTTTCTCTAGGAAACAGAAAATGTTGTGTTTAAGGGGGAAGTAATGCTATTTTTCATAACAAGCCTTACAGAGCCGATTATCTTTTTATTTATATAAATAATTTTGACAAAATACAAACTAATTGATAAAAATAATTTGGAATTGGGGAATGGGGAAGTGGAAGGCCATGGTAAGAAAAGACTACTCTTTGAAGAAGTCTGGTCCAAAAAGTCTAACAGTAAGGCAGTTAGAAATTCACATAGGACTGATATCCAAAAAATCAGGCTTTCTAATACATTTCTAAGTTAGAAATATGTTTCTAATATATTTTCTAATAAATGCAAATTAGGTTTTGGGAAAATAAGTGTTTCCTCTTATGCCCTGCACGTCTTTAACACAGCCAGAGATAACTTAATTACATTTTAACCATACAGTTCTTTTTTTTTTTTTTTTTTTGTGAAGGAGTCTCGCTCTGTCGCCCAGGCTGGAGTGCAGTGGCGCGATCTCGGCTCACTGCAAGCTCCACCTCCCAGGTTCACGCCATTCTCCTGGCTGAGCCTCCGGAGTAGCTGGGACTACAGGCGCCGCCAGCCCGGCGGGTTATTTTTTGTTTTTTTAGTAGAGACGGGGTTTCACCGTGTT
>NW_012117688.1:1371401-1386827 GCF_000951035.1 Colobus angolensis palliatus | reverse complement strand
AAAAAAAAAAAAAAAAAAGAAAGAAAAGCCAGAGTCCCCACTCAGTGAAAATGATTGAACATGAGAATTAAGATAATGTCTAACTGGGATGGATTCTTTTTCTGTGATTATGATTTTGTTAAATAAGCTACAAAGCAATTTGAACATCAAGCATCAAAGTTTCTTATGCCAAACTTCTTAATTTCAAATACGAAAACAGTCATAAAAATAAATACACAATGTTAAAATCTCACCCATAAATACTGTAATAGGACATCAAGAGGACAATCAATGGAAGAGAACCATGCTTTACACTTCCACAGAGACAGTAAACATAAAATTACCACAACAGAACCAATTTGCCTATCATATTTTTTTGAAAGACTAGTCAGAAAAAGAGCAATTAAAATAATTTCCAGTCTTTAACAGTAGATTAACAAGTCAGACCTGTATTTTAGTTACACCATATTTTCAAATTGCCAGAAGGCATTTCCTTACATATAACACTATAAACAGAAGAGTCTCATACTATAAATCCATGTGTAGACACACACAAAAGCACTTTAACTTTTTAACCTGATAAACCACTACATTTAACAAGTTATAGAAATGTTATTTCCTACTTTATATTTTTCAGTTTTTCATCTTCACATTTAAATTAAAAATCTTGCTAGTGCATTTGTTCATTAATTAACATTTGAGCTTCAGGTACAATGTGGAAATAAATCCTTTTGGATACATAGTCTGACTGATATTTATTTTTGCCAAATTCTTCATTCCGTTGCCAAGATTTCCACAAGGATGCAAATATCTCAAACATCGATTAAGAATACTGGCAATGTTTTCGTTATAAAATGCTTTGGGGTTTTGGTTTGTTTGGTTTTTTTTTTTTGAGATGGAGTCTCGCTCTTTTGCCCAGGCTGGATGGAGTGTGGGGCAGTGATCTTGGCTCACTGCAACTTCCACCTCCCGGATTCAAGAGATTCGCCTGCCTCAGCCTCCCAAGTAGCTGGGACTACAGGGGCACACCACCACGCCCAGCTAATTTCTGTATTTTCAGTAGAGATAGGGTTTCGCCATGTTGGCCAGGCTAGTCTTGAACTCCTAAACTCAGGTAATCTGACTGCCTCAGCCTCCCGAAGTGCTGGGATTACAGGCGTGAGCCACCATACCCAGCCCATTATGAAATATTAAAATTCAATTTAAAAAGAAAATAATAAATTTTAGTTGAAGGATATACACTAAAACTACAAAATACTGGCAGAGCATGGTGGCTCACACCTGTAATCCCAGCACTTTGGGAGGCCAAGGCAGGAAGATCACCTGAGTTCAGGAGTTCAAGACCAGCCTGGCCAACATGGTGAAATCCCGTCTCTACCAAAAGTACAAACATTAGCCGGGCAGCTACTCTGGAGGCTGAGGTGGGAGAATCGCTGGAATCCAGGAGACGCAGGTTGCAGTGAGCTGAGATCGTGCCACCGCACTCCAGCCTGGGTCACAGATTGAGACTCAATCTCAAAAAATAAAAATAAAATACAATAAAAATGAATAAATAAAAAAATAAAAATACAATACACTGCTGATAGGAATTAAAGAAATAAATGAAGAGATAAGCGATGAGTTGGAAGACTCAACACTGTTATGATGTCAATTTCTCCCAAATGATCTGTAGATGCAACACAATCTCAATCAAAATTCCAGCAAGCTTTTTTGTAGAAATTGGTATGTTGATTTAAAAATTCTTACGGAAGGCCGGGCGCGGTGGCTCAAGCTTGTAATCCCAGCACTTTGGGAGGCCGAGATGGGCGGATCACGAGGTCAGGAGATCGAGACCATCCTGGCTAACACGGTGAAACCCCGTCTCTACTAAAAAAAAAAAATACAAAAAAACTAGCCAGGCGAGGTGGCGGGCGCCTGTAGTCCCAGCTACTCGGGAGGCTGAGGCAGGAGAATGGCGTAAACCCGGGAGGCGGAGCTTGCAGTGAGCTGAGATCCGGCCACTGCACTCCAGCCTGGGCGACAGAGCGAGACTCCGTCTCAAAAAAAAAAAAAAAAAAAAAAATTCTTATGGAAATACAAAGGTCCTAGAATAACTAAAACAACTCTAAAGAAGAATAAAGTTGAAGGGCTAACACTACTTGATTTCAAAGATTTCTATAAAGCTATGGTAACCAAAACAGTATGGCACTGACATAAAGATAAGCAAAACGATCAATAGAACAGAATAGAGAATCCAGAAACAAAACCACACATATGTGGGCAACTGATTTTTTAAATAAAAGCATGAAGACCTTTAGCAAAGGAAAAAGAATAGCCTTTTCAATAAATGGTCACAGAACAGACAATCCATATGCAAAAAAACAAACATACCGTATGCAGAATTATCACACCATATATAAGATGATTCAATCAGCACCATAAGACAGGGTGAGATTTTTTTTAAAAAAAGAAAGAAAAAGTGATTCAAATGGGTCATAGATATAAAAATAAAATTTAACTATAAAATTTCTAGAACAGGCCAGGTATGGTGGATTACACCTATAATCACAAAACTTTGGGAGGCTGAGGCCGAAGGATCACTTTAGGCCAAGAGTTCGAGACCAGACTGGGCAACACATTGAGACCTTATCTCTATTTTTGAAAATTAAAATAAATAAATAAAAAATTTCTAGAAGGGAAAATTTTTGTAACCCTGGGTTAGACAAAGATTTCCTAGATATGACACTAATGGCACAGTCCCTAAAAAAACAAATTGATAAAAATTTAAAACTTTTGGTCTCCAAAAGATAGTATAAACCAGGTGCAGTGGCTTATGCCTACAGTCCCAGTACTTTGGGAGGCTGAGGCAGGAAGATCACTTGAGGCCAGGAGCTTAAGACCAGCCTAGGCAACATAGCAAGACCCTACCTCTTAAAAATAAAAAAAGAAAGAAAAGAAAGAAAACAATAGAAAGATAGTATTAAGAGAACGGTGTATAATGAAACCTCCATAAAAAGAAAGAAAAAAAAAAGGGGGGCCAAGTGAGATGGTTTATGCCTATAATTCCAGCACTTTGGGAGGCCAAAGTGGCTGGATTCCTTGAGGCCAAGAGTTTGAGACCAACCTGGGCAACACGGCAAAACCCTGTCTCTACTAAAAATACAAAAATTAGCAGGGCATGGTGGTGGGTGCCTGTAATCCCAGCTACTTGGGAGGCTGAGGGGAAAGAATTGCTAGAACTCAGAAGGCGGAGGTTGCAGTGAGCTGAGATTGTGCCACTGCTCTCCAGCCTGGGTGACAGAGCAAGACTCCATCCCCCCAAAAAAAAAAAAAAAACTCAACAAAAATGGGTGAAAGATCTGAACAAACACTTCACCAAAGAAGATATATGGAAGGTAAATAAAAACATGAAAGATGTTCAACATCATTAATCACTAGGGAAATGCAAACTAAAACCACAAAGTACCATTACACTGCTATTAGAATGGCTAAAATTAAATTACCAAGTGTTGGCAGGAGGAACACTTCTCTTATATTGCTTCCTTCTCTTTCCTATATATATAAGATCCTATAAGAAGGATCTTATAGGGACAATATAAGATCCTTCTCTTATATTGCTGGTGGGAATGTAAAACTGTACAACCACTTTAGAACACAGTTTGATAGTTTCTTAAAAAGTTAAGCAGCTGGGCGTGGTGGTTCACGCCTGTAATCCCAGAACTTTGGGAGGCCAAGACAAGCTTTATTTGAATAGCCAAGATCTGAAAAACTAAATGTACATAAATAAGTGAATGGATAAACAAGCCACAGTATATCTACACAATGGAATACACTACTGAGCAATAAAAAGGAATGAACTATTGATACATGCAACATAAATGAATCTCAAAATAATCATGCTGAAAGAAGCCAGATTGAAAAAAAAGAGTATTTACTGTATGATTCTATTAGTATTAATATAAAACTCTAGAAAATGCAATCGATAATGACAGCAAACAGATTAGTGATGGCTTGGGATGTCTCCTGAGAGTGGGGAGAAATAGGAGGGAGTTTACAGTCAAGAGGAAACTTACGGGGCTGAAGGATATGTCTACTAGCTTTATTGGGATGGTTTTACTGTGTATATATAACTTATCACATTGTTGAAAACATCAAATTGTACATTGTAATTGTATGCACTGTAAATATATACTTTATATCAATTATATCCCCAATAAAGTTTTTAAAAATAATTCTAAAATGTAATATTCTAAGGCAACATTTTTCTAATCAAAGTATATAAGCAAGAATTGAAACCACAGTTGTATACTCTAAACTCATTAAGATCAGGAACCATTTCTTGTTTGTTTTTTGGGGGCCAGGGGAGAGGTGCGGAGACAGAATCTTGCTCTGTCACCCAGGCTGGAGTGCAGTGGTGTGATCACCACTCACTGTTAAGCCTCAAACTCCTGGGCTCAAGTGATCCTTCCACCTCAGCCTCCCTTGTGGCTGGGACTACAGGTGGGCACTACCACACCAGCTCCCATTTCTTGTTTTTGGTCTCCTCCTCCTATTTCCCTACACCTGTATTCTTAGCATACAGGTAATCTAGTTGTCATTAAAAGAACAGACCCTGCATTGGGTTGGGCGCAGTGACTCATGCCTGTAATCCCAGCACTTTGGGAGGCCGAGGTGGGCAGATCATGAGGTCAGGAGACCGAGACCATCCTGGCTAACATGGTGAAACCTCATTTCTACTAAAAATACAAAAAAAAATTAGCTGGGCGTGGTGGCCTGTAGTCCCAGCTACTAGGAAGGCTGAGGCAGGAGAATGGCGTGAACCCGGGAGGTGGAGCTTGCAGTGAGCCAAGACTGCACCACTGCACTTCCAGCCTAGGCGACGGAGCGAGACTCCGTCTCAAAAAAAAAAAAGAACAGACCCTGCATAAAGAAAGCACTCGGTAAATACTTGTTAAACAGATTCACAGCAGCAAACAGATCTCTTGGCCTCACTGAAATTATCTGGATACTGAAAAAACTTTTAAACTCCATAAAATTTGTTTTCGTTTCACTGAATATGTATCTGGAGACCTGGTTCTCATACAACTTTATAAACGAGGGAATTCCCTCTCTTATGTTTCTCTATTCCTCCCACTGTCTACTAATACTTCTCAGAGTCCATGCTCTTAATTAGGTACTTTCAGCAGGCTTTCACAATGTAAGTTTATTTAAAATGCAAATAAGTACAGGCCAAGAAGCTATTTCTACTTAATATTAGGTGAGAGCTTACCATAATATAATCAAATATGTAAAAAAGATTAGCTGAAGCAAAAATTTTTGTCATCAAAGTTTTCTGTGAATGGCACATGACCTAGAAGCACCTTCCCATAAAGGCAGGCCATTTGCCTGTAAACCGAAGATAGTACAGGCTAGATAAATGGTTCCCAAGTTGTTCCAGTGGCAGATCATTTGGAAATCAGTGTTCTCTGCAGAACATGAAATACTAAGACACATATTCTATCACAGCAGGGATAATGCTAGTAATGACTTTAAAACTTAAAATCAAACTACAGGAACATGTTTGTAAGAAAAAAAACAAAAAGTATTAAAAGCCATTTTCCCTTTAAAACCTCCATTATCACTCGTTCACTTATTTTACAATCTTTCACTACTCACTAGCAAGTAAACTGCAGCAGACAACAAAGATTGTTTTTTCTAATTTATAGAGGAAAAATAAAATTGAAAAGAAAATAACTTTTTTCCCCCTGTGAACTGGGAAAAGATCACTATTAAATTTGTTTCATTCACTTATGTTTAATCAGTCCCTGGGCCAAACACCCACGTCTGTCAGGATACTTTCTAAACAGCCATATGTACTCTTTCCTAAAGAAGATCTGCCTGACAAGATGCCTGTACACAGTGAGTAAAGCAGTGTCTCCTTTTACACCTCTCCTTTCACAGCTGCCCTCCCATTTTACTAAGAAAGGCGGATCTCTCACTTATCTTGAAATTCTCTATAGTATACACATGTTGCTCTGAAGTGCAATAAATAAATCCTAGGACACTAAACAAAGAGACAATTACAAATATTTTCATTTAAGTATCTTGCCTCTTCATCCTCTAGCCTACTGTCGAAAAACACATCCTCCTGAGGGGACAGGCCCATGAAAATAAAAAGAAAGCATCTCCAAGATTTTTTTAAAATTAGCCAAGTGTGGTGGCATGTGCCTGCAGTCCTAGCTATTCAGGAGGCTGAAGTGGGAGGATCACTTGAGCCTGGAAAGTTGAAGCTGCAGTGAGCCATGATCATGCCACTGTACTCCAGCCTGGGTGAGTGACAGAATGAGACTTTAATAATAATAATAATTCAGTTCAAAAGACAGGTTTTAAAGCTTTACGGTCGTAGGGAAAATCTTTTTAAATTCAATATGTAGACTCTTTTGTTGTTGTAAAGAAGTATAAATTAAAAAGAGGGATTAAAGACTTTTAAATCTAAAAATATTATATTAGAATTATGTAGGGGAAATATAATGAAAAAAGTTCACAGAGAAAAAAGGACAGTGTAAAATTTCCAACTTTTAAAGACACACTTTTCACGTGTATTTTTAAAAGATGATGGTGGATATCAAATTATTTTCGTATTTAAATTCCATTCGGCACATTTAAAAGACTGGTGGAACTATTTTTCCTTAAAACACGAGTATTTACAACACATATGAAATTACATCTACTGCAACTATTTAAATGTAAAATGGAAATTTCCAGATGTCAGCATAAAAATGTGCAAGTTTTTCAAAATTCTTTTGGGATACACAGCAAAAAAGTTAGAAAACTCCTAATTTAGGAGAAAGAATCAAGTAGATTCAGTCATGAATAGAAGTTAGAAAGAGGGGAAGAATGATGACTAGGTTTCTGGCTTGAGAACTGGATATACCATTTATATTGGTGATACAGGTTTATGAGAGAAAATACTGTGAACATTGATGTGGGACTGTCTGGGAAGCAGGAGGATGTAGCAGTTTTAGATAGGCTGTAAGAGAAAATCTCTCCAAGAAAATGATGCTTGACTATAAAGACCTAAAGGAGGTAAAAGGGCCAGCTAGGTGATTATCTGAGGGAAGAGTGTTTCAGGTAGAAAATTCAGCAAGTACAAAAGTCCTAAGACTAAAACATGTCTATGTTACAGAAACAAGAAAGCTAGTATGGGGCAGAAGCAGAACAAACAAGGGACAATATTAAAGAGGTCAGAGAGGTAAACGCGGGAGGTGGGGCAGCCCCAGAATGCAGAGGACCTAGTAAACCTTTGGGAAGACTTTAACTTTTATTATGAGAAGCACTGAGAGGGTTTTGAACAAAGGAGTGAAATGATCTCACTTATCTCTATTGTGTTTGGGGGGAAAAAAAAAACTAAATAGGGCAAAAGTAGATGAGCAGAGACCAGTTGAAAAGATATTTCAATATTCCAGGAGATTGGTGATGATGACTTGGTTCCAGGTGGTAAAAGTCAAAAAGTATAAAATGGTAACTAAATATAGTTATAGTTTGAAGTAGAGCTAAAAGGATGTGCTGACAAATTAGATGTGTGGTATAAAAAAAGACAATATTCAAGAATAACTTAAGATTTTTAGTTTGAGCAACCGGAAGGATGGAGTAGCCATTTATTGATATGTGAACCACTACAAAAGGAACAAGTTTGTGGGGGAAGAAAAGGATTCAGTGTTGGCTGAGATGCCTATGTGGAAATATCAAGTAAAAAGTTGGCCGGGCGTGGTGGTTCATGCCTGTAACTCAAACACTTTGGAGGCTGAGGAAGCAAGAATGCTTGGGCCCAGGAGTTGGAGACCAGTTTGTGCAAAGTTTTTTAAAAATTGGGCCTGGGTGCAGTGGCTCACCCCTGTAATTCCAGTACTTTGGGAGGCCAAGGTGGGCAGATGACAAGGTCAAGAGATTGAGACCTTCCTGGCCAACTGGTGAAACCCGGTCACTACTTAAAATACAAAGAAATTAGTTGAGCGTGGTGGCGCATGCCTATAGTACCAGCTACTTGGGAGGCTGAGGCAGGAGAATCGTTTGAACCTGACAGGTGGAGGTTGCAGTGAGCTGAGATTGTGCCACTGCACTACAGCCTGGCGAAAAAGTGAGACTCCATCTAAAAAAAAAAAAAATTAGCTGGGGGGTGGCGGCACACACCTGTAGTCCAGCTATATAGGGGTGGCAGGGGATGAGGTGGGAGGACCACTTGAGCCCAGGAGGTTAAGGCTATAGGGAGCTGTGATCTTGCCACTATACTCCATCCTAGGTGACAAGAGTGCAACCCTGCCTCAAAAAAAGAGTTGAGCATCCATGTTTAAGAAAGAGGTCTGAGCCAGAAATGTAAATTTGGTAATTATCAGATATAGATTATATGTGAAGCAATGAGGCAGGATGGCATCTCCAAGGCAGTATGTGTAAATAGAAATAGAAGTCTGAAAAATGGCCAGATGCAGTGGCTCACGCCTGTAATCCCAACACTTGGGAGGCCAAGGCGGGTAGATCACAAGATCAGGAGTTCAAGGCCAGCCTGGCCAATATGGTGAAACCCCGTTTCTACTAAAAACACAAAAATAAAATTAACTGGACATGGTGGTATGCACCTGTAATCCCAGCTACTTGGGAGGCTGAGGCAGGAGAAGTGCTTAAACCTGGGAGGCAGAGGTTGCAGTGAGCCAAGATCGCACCACTGCACTCCAGCCTGGGTGACAGAGCAAGACTCCGTCTTGAAAAAAAAAATATATACATACACACACACACACACACACACACACACACACATATATGTGCTCTAGGGGAGGTCAGAAGGATTTGGTCAGGAAGATGAGGAGAAATCAAGGAAAGGGGAACTAGAAGGAAGGAATATTCAGAGAAAAAAAACCCTGAAAGCTTGATGTTCTTCTGGAAGCCAAATGAAGAAAGGATTTCAAAAAGAGAAAGAGATCAACTGTCAAATGCTGCTAATAGGTCAATTAAGAAAGAACTATAATATACTTTACATGTAAGAAGTAGTGTTTGGCAGGCAGGTGGCTCACTCCTGTAATCCCAGAACTTTGGGAGGCCAAGGCTGGAGGATCACTTGAGTCTAAGAATTAGAGACCAGCCGAGGGACATAGCAAGACCTTATCTCCACAAAAAAATAAGAAAATTAGCTGGGTATAGTGGTACATGCTTGTAGTCCGAGCTACTCAGGAGGCTGTAGTGGGAGGATCGTTTGAGCCTAGGAGTTGGAGGCTACAGAGAACTATGATCATGCCACCACATTCCAGCCTGGGTAGCAGAGCAAAACCTTGTCAAAAAAAAAAAAAAAGAGAGAGAGAGAGAGAAATGGTGTTTGAGTTTACAAAATGACTTAATGAAGAAGAAAATTGGACTACAGAAAACTTTACTTAGAAGAGCTAATACTAGTCCTTATATCTAGATCTTGATATCATTTTCATCTTGTTGCTTCACTTCTACATGTTAAAATGTGAAGTGTGTAATACTTTATCCATTTGAAAAAAACTTTGTACCAGCATATATTTTTATGTAAAAGAAGAAAATAATTTTTTTATGGGCATGGGGTCTCACTATACTGGCCAGGTTGGTCTTGAACTCCTGGCCTCAAGCAATCCTCCCATCTCAGCCTCCCAAAGTACTGGATTACAGGCATGAGCTACCGCACCTGGCCCATGGGAGAAAATAATTTTTGGTTGTTAACTGTTAACATGAGATAATGCTAAATCCATTAGTTACATTAAAATTCCTTTTGATTCAAATATGCAGGATATAATCGAACTACTGTTCCCTTGAAAGAGAGTCCATGGTTAATATAAAAGACATATACTTGATTTATGTCAAGTGGTAACACAGGTAATGCTTTGAATACTCAGCATAAAACACTTTAATGGAATATTATTGCTCCAAATATACCATACCAAAATTAAACCGAAAATAGAAGGCTACTTAATCATGGCTGACAGGGAGCCAAGTACAGCAAGTTAAAGTACATTCCTACTGCTCATCTAGTTCTGGCTGAACTCTTCGGGTCAGTTTGGGTCATTATTAGTTTGGAATAATTCCAAATGACTCCCTCGAGTTCTACTGTTATATTCAGCGGCTTTAGGAATTCCAGAACAGGCCTCATGTCACAAAAATCACAGGATCTCTTATTAGTTTTTGGCTTTGACTTGAAGTAATCTTTTCAAAACGCAATTCTGATAGAGTTAATCTAATTACTTTGCTATGTAAATGAGAACCCAACAGGACTTCCTATTCTCAGGTGGAGACCTTAACTCCATGTACCTACAGTCTACCATGCTAGCTTCATCTACTTATTCTTCCTGTTTTTTAAAATAAGTCATTAAATTCAGAATCTGAGACCTATTCAAAACAAACAAATCATGTGCTTACTTTCCCCTCAGCCTCAAATCCTTTCCCCTCGCCCCTTTTTTTGTTAATTCTACTGATCTTTCAGATAATTGTTCACTTTCTTAGTGTCTGTCTCTCTGCCACAGCCATTTAGAACACAAGCTTTATGACAGCAGGGGCTCTGCTAAATCTTCCGTATCAGACACTGCAGAACAGTGTCTGCAGCCAGACAAGGTAGCTCACACCTGTAATCCCAGCATTTTTGGAGGCCAAGGTGGGAGGATCGCTTGAGCCCAGGAGTTCAAGACCAGTCTGGGCACAGTAATATCAATATATTTGAATATATCATCCAGAAAGAAGCACAAATCTTGCTTTCTTAAAGTCTTCTTTGATTCTCATATATCAATGACACCAGTTATATTTTCTCAGATCACCCTGTACTTTTCTTGTGGGCCTCAGGAAAGATCCAGTGCTATCTTCTAAAACAAACTTCCAAGAGACATTTGTACAAACACAGAAACACTAGGATCTCAGTAGAATTTCACAAAACCATTTTTAAATCAAAGCCCTTACCATTCCTTTTCCTTGCCCTAGACTGCTATGAATTAACCCAGACATTCTCTCACACCTCTTGCCTTTTAGATATCTAAAAGCAAATTGTCACAGGGTGGGGAGGTCGATATTTAACCCGAATCTAATTGGACTCAGGAACAAAGTAATTCAACCAATTCTTTCTACCTTTCTCTGACATTTATAACTACAGCTGGCAAGAAAACAGCCATATTTTTTCCTATGGCTAGCCAGGTGAAAAACACCTTATTGAAAAGACATCTACAAAAGAAATATCAGGGATTGTAAAATCTGATAAAATGATTTTGAGGTATATTTCCCATATGAGGAATGCTGATTTATCTCAACATACAATCAAATAACACATGCATATAGTACCAGGGCATTTCAAAGACACAGGTAATAAAATGCATTTACAAATATATACCATGCACTTTTTTCCCCAGGTAACGCGATAGCTTCAATGATCTTGGGGAGCAGTGGTGAAGGCAATTATGTTCTTGGCTCTTTTATGGAAGATACATAATTTAGCAGTAATGTTAACAATCCATGCATTATCCATTAGTAGTGCCATTTCACTCTGCTTTGTAGCCCTCTATGTTTTTAAATGCTCTAGGTGAGGTTCTGTTTTAAAAGTTAAAGAACAAGCAAAAAGCTAAAGAACACCACGTTTCTATTTCCAAATTATTTTTCCATAAATCTATTTGTTTATCTCTGTGTTTCTTTTTCTTTCTTTCTTTCTTTTATTGAGACAGAGTCTCGCTCTGTCGCCCAGGCTAGAGTGCAGTGGTGTGATCTCGGCCCACTGTAACCTTTGCCTCCCAGGTTTAAGTGATTCTCCTGCCTCAGCCTCCCGAATAGCTGGGATCACAGGCATGCACCACTACACTTGGCTAATTTTTGTATTTTTAGTAGAGATGGGCTTTTGCCATGTTGACAGGGCTGGTCTCGAACTCCTGACCTCAGGTGATCTGCCGCCTTGGCCTCCCAAAGTGCTAGGATCACAGGCATGAGCCACTGCACCCAGGCCATCTCTGTGTTTCCCTGTAATGCAATAAATACTTGAGGTTGGTTTTTTAAAAATCCCTTGCATTTTCAATATTGACAATGGTGACTTTCTCAAATACATATATGTGTATATATATATGGATATATACATGGCTATAGATATAGATATCCAGTTTTCATAAAAATTAGCCAAAACTCGAAAATAAGCAAAAGAGAACACTGGGTGTGTTTCAGTACAGTGCTATGCTTGAATCTTTTATTAATTTCTATTGATTGAGCTATTTTACACATCTGTAAGATTAAATTACAGATTTTTGGCAGATAGAGATGCCAGTAATTTTTTTTTTTTTTTTGAGATGGAGTCTCGCTCCGTCACCCAGGCTGGAGTGCAGTGGTGCGAACTTGGCTCACTGCAACCTCCACCTAGCAGGTTCAAGTGATTCTCCCGCTTCAGTCTCCTGAGTAGCTGGGATTACAGGCACACACCACCACGCCCAGCTAATTTTTGGTATTTTTTTTGGTAGATACGGGGTTTCACCATGTTGGCCAGGCTAGTCACGAACTCCTAACCTCAGGTGATCCACCAGCCTCGGCCTCCCAGAGTGCTGGGATTACAGGTGTGAGCCACCACGCCCACTGAGATGTAAGTAATGTTTAGCCAGAGGAAAAGATAACCCAAAGCCTACTTTTATGTTTCTTGTAGGATATTAACTAATTCTGTATGTAACCCAACAGTCTTAATATTCCCTTATTAAATTGCCTATAAATACCTACCTCCTCAAATTTTCATATTAAGTGACTTTAACATCTTACTAGTTCCCTCATTAAGTAATGGGCTGAATCAAAATCATTGATACATGCTCATTTACATTTGCATGGAAGTCATGACTTTACCTTTCTGAAAATTACATTCTAACAGTTTTAGAGGTTCCACCAAGATGTCCAAGTGGACTAAACTGACGGAGTCAAGTACATTGCTCCTTTCACAGACACACAAATATCCCTTTCTGAACTCTGAGCTCAGAACCGCTATCTCATTTACATAAACCAAAACCTTAAATTTTAGAATTTTTGGTTTAGATGGTATACACCTTTGGAGGGGCCTTTATTTTATCTTTATATTCTTAGGATCCAGCATCATGTCAAGTACCTAAAATGTGTTCAATAATGGTTAGGTGAATTAATGAAGCTAGAATACACCACATGTACAATGGCAATACCAATTGAAGGAGAAAGATATTCCAATCAAATCCTAGTTGTCTTTGTAATTATCTGGTCAGCTAGAGGAAGGATGCCAAGTTCTAGATGCTCTGAATGTGAAGACAGAGACTCCCCCAAAATGGTAGAAATTCTCGTTTTACAAAGACAAGGTAGCTGATACATAACAGAATTTAAAACTTCCTGCAAAGAAAAGAGTGAACCTTTAGCTCCCTAAGAGCTACAGCTCTTAGCAGGCACTATAGACCTACAAGTTGCAACGTCCTAAATACCAAAAAACTGGACATAATCTTAATTACTTTTAACAAAATTTTTCCAAACATATTTTTTAAAATTTCCATACAAATGTACTTCAATTCTATCATAACAGTAAGTTAACAGAAAATGTTTTCTGAATTCACCTCAAAAGACCAAAGTAAATACATTCTTAGATGTATTTACTTTATAAAGAACATACTAGAACTGTGGAATATAACATAGTATCTACAAGGCACCTGAGTTCCAGGAAAGCAAGCACAATGTATAAATGTAAAGCAATAGCATCAAAGCAATGGACTGGTGCGAGGTGGCTCAGGCCTGCAATCCCAGCAGTTTGGAAGGCAGAGGTGGGAGGACTGCTTGAGGCCGGAAGTTCAAGACCAGCTGGGCAACATAGCATAACCTGTCTCTATTTAAAGAAAAAGAAAACATAAATCTGTTTCGGGACATAAAAGATTATTAGAATCAAAGTTACCTATTGAACAAGTTATGCAACACACACTCAAATACTATTTGCTATCAGAAAGTTATAAACGGGTACACATCTGGATCACACTGCCAACAATATAGGCCTACCTGATAACTACACTCACACTTCTTCCCTGTGGTCAAAGGGCTAATTACTATCTAGACATTTCCCCCTTTGCTTTTAATTCAGGCCAGAGTTCATTATCACCACTCAGCACACTTTTCATTTCTTCCCCTTTCCATACGGAATTGGGCTGCACATGGAAGTAAGGTCAATTTAATACTCGAGCACTTAGTATACCAATGGAATAACTGTCTAGCTGCCACTAGTCATCTCTGCCAGGTTCTTTAAAAAGATACGACTTGGTGTTTGCCCTGAGGAAAGCAATACTTCCTTGTAAGAATTATGAAAATAATGGAAAATCTGCAACTCTCAACGCATGAGGAAAATGTCCTTAACTTTAAAATACACTACTTCCTTTCATTTATAGAAATTTAATGTATGAGGATATATTTTCCAAGTATAGTCTTTTAAATTAATCTTTATTTTTTCTTTATTATTTTAGAATGTATTCTTGGTTATTTTGCACAAAAGG
Organism: Colobus angolensis palliatus; assembly: GCF_000951035.1. Taxonomy (NCBI): domain Eukaryota; kingdom Metazoa; phylum Chordata; class Mammalia; order Primates; family Cercopithecidae; genus Colobus; species Colobus angolensis. The sequence continues at coordinate 1,372,392 of NW_012117688.1, read as the reverse complement.
CAGAAAGGACTAAGTCTGCATTAATGGCAAAGAAAGCCCCTGCTCAGTAGGCATGATAGCTGATCCCGCACCTATTCACGGTCTTTAAATGTCTTGATCCTACAAAAGGATTTACTATAAAAATGATCGTATAGTTAGGACCTAAATTCAGAAGAAGACCGCCACCATCTACAGGAAAGATGCACCCTAGCAATGCACCCAAACGTAAAAGACTGATTTGCAGGAGTTGCCTCTTTTTTGTTCCTTAAAATGATTTCAAGTCCTAAATCGCAATTTGGTCGTGAAGACACCAAATTTTCTAAGGGTAATCTCTTGTAAACAGGTAAGACACCGTCTGCAGGAAGTGGGAAGGCGCTTTAAATTTACCTTTAGAACTGTAAAATGAATAAGAATATTATGACTCACTGACATTTCACACATGTGAAACATCCATATTACAAAAAACCATTGCCTCATAAGTGGATACCCTTGACAAGCAAACCGCCTAGGGGAAACACTCCCAAAGAACTTAATTAAAAGTAATTACCCGGCCTGAAAATGTGCTTTTGTTTTAGAAACTGTCTAAATACCAGCGGGACTTTCTCCTGCCCGATTCCAGCCTGAGGACAACAAATTGGTCAACGGCGGAAGTAGCCTGACGAAATGACTGCAACATGAAATCCAGTTTTATGATCATAACAAAACCTTCCTTCCGGGACCAGGCAAAAAAACTTGAGAAACGTCCTTCAGAATGCAACAGGCAATTGTGAGCCCCCCATTGCCAGCCAACGAGAAACTGCTCGGCCCCGGGACTCGAGCCCTGTGGGAGAGGAACGAGCTGCTCCCCGTTAGAAGCCCGGGGGACCACGGGCCCGGCCCCCAACCCGCCGGCCGCCCCGGCCCCAGCACTGACCTTCCGCAGGGCCGAGACCAACAATCCCCGCCATTTCGGACTGTTCTCCTCACTGAAGAACTCGTAAGGCTGCGGCGCCTGCTGCATGGCCCCGGCGAC
>NW_012117688.1:1368461-1370816 GCF_000951035.1 Colobus angolensis palliatus | reverse complement strand
CCGCCCCCTCGGCCCGGCGCTCATAATCCCGAGTAGCCCGAGAGGCCTAACACGGAGCATGCGCGCCGCGGAGCAGGCAGAGGCGCCTTCCCGGCGCTGGGGTGCGGGGCCTGGGGCCCCAGGGGAGTCCGCTTTTCCCGGGACTGTACCAGGGGCCGCTCCAGACTCTCCAGTTTGACTGCTTTTTCCCCATAGCCCCCTCCTTTCGACCTGCTCAAGACAATCCGAACTCGGTGCCACTCTTGTGGCGCCTCGAGCCCCAGCACTACCGTCGTGGGAGGCTGTACAGGGACGTGGAGAGAAAGGGTCATTCGGGCTGGACGGGATATTTAACGTATTTGTGCTCTATGTGGCTTGCTTTCATGAGTACTGTATGCTTATACAAAGTATATACTATATATAGTATATCGTTAAAAGATATAGTAACTGTTTCTTAGGGTGATGGTGTGGGAACCGAGAGATGAGGCGTGGAAAGCCCTTGCCTGGTGGTAGGGTCAGAAGGGGCAGATGACAGTGACGTTGATCAAGCTTGAATTGAAAGGTCCTTCACTTGCACGGGCCCTTGTGCGTTCACAAAATCATAACGTTTTTACAAAACTTTCAAAAGATATTTTCGAATTGTTTTCTTAAACGTGTCTTCCAAATTGTGTAGGCTTCAGGTCCTACAAAACCTGGATTAGCCTCCGGGACACACTCATTAGCAACCCAGAAAAGATCTGACAAGCTTTTCAGTTCAAAGAGGCATAGGCTCTGGTAACTTTATCATTACCACGAATTTCATCCCACTAAAGAGGCTGAGCACATTACTTTTAACAGGTTGTAAAGAAGATATCTTACTACCTGTCTCTAGCCACCAGCAGTGAGAAAGGGAAAAGACGAACAGGGTACAAAAAATAAGTCAGTACTACAATTCGGTTCCGGCATCAGTAGCTGAGCAATTATTCTCCCCAAAACATGCACCACTTTTTCATTTTGGGTAAAATCAGAATGGCAGAGTTGGAAAATAAGATTATTTTTCTAATCCAAGTATCCACTAAATCAAGAATATCCTCTAATAAATGGCCATATCTATTCACATGTACTTGGGATAAAAGGTGGGATGGTAAAATGCTTGTATTTCTCCCATTAATGTTTCAGTCTGTGAGAGCAAAGACTTTGGCTTATATAGAAGGGTCCTTAGTTTTCTCTCCTGTTCCCAGACTCCAGCTATAAACTACTATTCTGTCAAACTACTAGACCATGTATGTTCTCTTTACTCATAGGAGAGTAAAGTTGTTAGAAATCTCATCCTTGGCCAGAAATATCAGAAGACTTTTCTGGGCCAAGTCAGGCCTGAAGACATATTTTGTTTAGCTAAGGCTGTATTTAAATTTAATTGTTAACATTTTAAAATCAAGGGGCTTCATATAAAAATCTGTATTTTCAGCTTCTCTTGACAAAGATCTGGCAACACTGGGGCCTACTGCATTCGTGCAAGAGAGTAATCAGCAGGCACTGGGTAGTGGCTGCCCTCTTTACAAAAGTATGCCATCCATTTCCAGTTGGCTATACTTCCCACCTGGCACTCTTCACCCTTTTATGTAACTTGCCTGGTCTGTACAGGCATCTGAGTTGTGATCTCTGGGCTAAGCAAACAGAAATGTGATCCACGTGCATGTGGAGGATAGTCCAAGAATGACAGCAGTAAAAAGTTTCCCATTCAGGACCGGGCAAGGTGGCTCACACCCGTAATTCCAGCACTTTGGGAGGCCGAGGCAGGCGGATCACCTGAGGTCTGGAGTTTGAGACCAGCCTGACCAACATGGAAAAACCCTGTCTCTACTAAAAATACAAAACTAGCTGGGCAAGGTGGCACACACCTATAATCCTTAGCTACATGGGAGGCTGAGGCAGGAGAATCACTTGAACCCGGGAGGTGGAGGTTGTGGTGAGCTGAGATCGCACCATTGCACTCTAGCCTGGGCAACAAGAGCAAGGCTCCATCTCAAAAAAAAAAAAAAAAAAAAGGTTCCCATTCAGACAAATGGGCCATCTAGAAAAAATGTTGGATCCATACCCTATACACTACACTAGCACAAACTCCAGATATGTCAAAGATTTAAATATAAACAATAAAACCATACAATGATTCATTTATAACCTCAGAGCAGAAAAAGACACTTTCACTATGACACAAGATCTAAAAGACTGATGAATTCAATTTTTATAAATGTATGAGCCAGGCATGGTGGTTCATGCCTGTAATCCCAACAACTCCAGGGGCCAAGGTAGAAGCATAGCTTGAGGCCAGGAGCTAGAGACCAGCCTGGGCAACACAGTGAGACCCTGTCTCTTAAAAAAAAAAAAAAAAAAAAA
>NW_012117688.1:1366266-1367970 GCF_000951035.1 Colobus angolensis palliatus | reverse complement strand
TTTTAAAAAACTTTAAAACAAAGAAAAAAGAAGACATAAATATGGCAAATGAGACAAGGTGCTCAACATCGTTGATCATTAGAGAAATGCAGATCAAAACTACAATAAAATATCTCCCCCAGTTAAAATGGCCTAAATCCAAAAGACAGGTAATAACAAATGCTGTTGAGGATGTGGAGAAAAAGATAATCCTCTTTTGGGGGTTATACTGTTATCATTTTTCACCTATTAGAATAGCAGAGATGAAAAAGTTTGATTACACACTATGATGGTGAAGATATGAGGAAACAAGCATTCTAATATGTTGTAAGTATATTAGGACTGTAAATTGTTTCAACTTCCATCAAGGGGAACTAGATAACATCAAAGTTTCCCTTTGACCTAGCAAATTCTAGGAATATGTCCTATAGATATACTTGCTTTTATGATAAGTCACTTAGAGACAAGGTTATTCATTGCAGTGTTGTTTATTATACCAGAAGTAAAACAATGTCCTAGAAATAAACAGTTTAAATAATCATCAGTAGGAATAGGGGACTAGTTCAATAAATAATAGTAAATCCATACAGTGGGACCCATAAAGTTATTTTAAAATAACCAGGCCTCTGTGAAACATTATCCAAGATATGCTGCAAAGTGAAAAGTGCAGGATGTATACTACTGAAAGTATGGCTCCTCATACACTTTAAGCAAATGTTTATAGTTAGACTGGAAATTTTTCATTAAAAATACCTCTTAATTAGTGTTTTGAATAAGTACCATTTTCATGTGGTTGCAAGTTCAAAAGTCACAATAAGGGGTCTGGACAAAGTTGGCTCACACCTATAATCTTATACTTTGGCAGGCCAAGGAGGGAGGCTTCTTGGCAGTATTTTATTATATAAAATACTATATTTTACATAATTTTATTATATAAGCATTTGACTCAATTTCTCTGCATATACTGTATTGGTCTGTTCTCACACTGCTAATAAAGACATACCCAAGACTGGGTAATTTATAAAGGAAAGACGTTTCAACAACTCACAATTCCACAGGGCTGGGGATGCCTCAGGAAACTTACAATCATGGCAGAAGGAGAAGCAAACATGTCCTTCACATAGTGGCAGCAAGGAGAAGTGCTGAGCAAAAGCGGGAAAAGCCCCCTATAAAACCTTCATATTTTGTGAGAACTCACTGTCATGAGAACTGCAGCATGGGCATAATCACCCCCATGATTCAATCTCATCCTACCAGGTCCCTCCCACAAACGTGGGGATTATAGGAACTAAAATTCAAGCTGAGATTTGGGTGGGGACACAGCCAAACCATATCAGCAAAGGCTACAAAGATTTTTGTTGCCACAGGATGAAAACTGGGTGGCTGGAGATGAAAGGGAGATTATTCACTGTGTACCTTTTTGTGACTTTTGTTGTTGTTGAGATGGGGGTCTTGCTGTGTTGCCCAGGCTGGTCTAAAAACACCTGGGCTCCAGAGAGCCTCCCTCCTTGGCCTACCGAAGTAGTAAGATTATAGGTGTGAGCCAACTTTGTCCAGACCCCTTATTGTGACTTTTGAACTTGCAACCACATGAAAATGGTACTTATTCAAAACACTAATTAAGAGGTATTTTTAATGAAAAATTTCCAGTCTAACTATTAAACATTTGCTTCAAGTGTTAAAAAATGAAAAATTAGGCTGGGCGTGGTGGCTCATGCCTGTAAT
>NW_012117688.1:1363786-1365731 GCF_000951035.1 Colobus angolensis palliatus | reverse complement strand
GCTGGGATTACAGACACACACCACCAAACCTGGATAATTTTTTTGTATTTTTAGTAGAGACGGGGTTTAGCCATGTTGGCCAGGCTGGTCTCGAACTCCTGACCTCAGGTGATCTGCCTGCCTCAGCCTCCCAAAGTGCTGGGATTACAGGCGAGAACGACCGCGCCCAGCCAATAATTTGATGGATTGTAATTTTGCTTCCCTTTTTAAATTTTTTTTTTTTTAAGAGATAGGGTCTCACTCTGTCACCCAGGCTGGAGTGTGGTGGCGTGATCATACTAGCTCCCTGCAGCCTTGAACTCCTAGGCTCAAGGGGTCCTCCTGCCTCTGCCTCCCAGGTAGCTAGGATTGCACCACCATGCCCAACTAATTTATTTTGTAATTTGTAATTTTTTTTTTTTTTTAAGAGATGTGGTCTTGCTCTGTTGCCCCGGCTCGTCTTGAACTCCTGGTCTTAAGCGATCCTCCTGCCTCAGTCTTCCAATGTGCTGGGACTACAGGCATGAACCACTGCACCTGGCTTTACCATTTTTTAAATTTAGATAGGATTTGAGGGAAAATGTGAATGATCCAAGCACAATTAAAATGTTAAAAGACAGTAATTTACCACTAATATTCTCCCACTTAAAAACATTTTCAAGAAGGACTTACTCAACATTTCTCCCATTTACTCTCTCATACTTCCTCAATTTATTTAAAGCTACAAGTGCTACCAGTCAATTACGCAAAGCAAAGCAACGCCACAGGAAACAATCAATGTCGTTATCACTCACTTTCATGGGTTGCTGCCATAGCTAGCTCGGTCCTCTCACAGCCACCTGCCTGAAAGAAGTTGAAGCAGGCCCTCAGACAGGCCTTTGTCCTCTGACCCTCATGGGAGGCTTATGCCCAGCCCCCTGTAAGAGACAGCATACCTAAAAGGTCTTCCCAAGAGGAACTGTAATTTTGTATGAAATTCCAAAAGATTGATTTAATATGCCTCCCCATGCCCCACAAAAAAGGCATTGTATGTTTATATGTTACATACAACCTGCTATTGAACAAATAAGAGTGTTTTCTGGTTCTCCAGGGTATGAAGATGCCACTGAGGTCATCCAAATATTGCCACCACCACCAGGTGGAAAGTCACTGTAAGTGGGGGAAGTAGCTGTTCCAAACACCATCTCCTATAATAAAGGTGAAAGGGCAAATTATTGCTGGGCGTGGTGGCTCATGCCTGTAAGCCCAGCACTTTGGGAGGCCGAAGCAGGCGGATCATGAAGTCAGGAGATTGAGACCATCCTGGCTACGGTGAAATCGTCTCTACTAAAAACACAAAAAAGTAGCCTGGCATGGTGGCGGGCGCATATAGTCCCAGTTACATGGGAGGCTGAGGCAGGAGAATGGTGTGAACCCAGGAGGCGGAGCTTGCAGTGAGCCAAGACCGTGCCACTGTACTCCAGCCTGGGAGACAGAGCGAGACTCCGTCTCCAAAAAAAAAAAAAAAAGAGAGAGGGCAAAGCATCATTCAAATTTTTGTTATTTATGTTATCACAACAGAATCCTTCAAATTCCTGACAGTTATAAAGTTGAGCTGTCAACAACGAATGTATTCATAATCTCTTCAGTACAGCTCTCAGCCTATCAGATACAGGATATAGGCTGTATATCCTGTATCTGATATAGTGGAGTGAGATATAGAAGGCAGAAGTGAGCCCGGGCGCAGTGGCTCACGCCTGTAATCCCAGTGCCTTGGGAGGCCAAGGTGGATGGATCACCTGAGACCAGCCTGGCCAACATGGCGAAACCCCGCCCACCAGAAGTACAAAATTAGCCAGGCATGGTGGTGGGTCACCTGTAATCCCAGAGACTCAGGAGGCTGAGGCAGAAGAATAGCTTGAACCCGGGAAGCAGAGGTTGCAGTGAGCCAAGATCGCACCACTGCACCACTCCAGCCTGGGGGACA
>NW_012117688.1:1360783-1362955 GCF_000951035.1 Colobus angolensis palliatus | reverse complement strand
ATCTCTACTAAAAATACAAAATAAATTAACCGGGCATGGTGACACATGCCTGTAATCCCAGCTACTCAGGAGGCTGAGGTAGGAGAATTGCTTGAGCCTGGGAGGCGGAGATTGCAGTGAGCCAAGATTGTGCCACCGCACTCCAGCCTGCGCAACAGAGCAAGACTATGTCTCAAAAAAAAAAAAAAAAGATAGCTAGAACTCTCGCCATGCCATCCAGGCTGGTCTCGAACTCCTGACCTTAAGCAGTCCTCCTGCGTCAGCCTCTCAAAGTGCTGGGATTACAGGCATGAGTCACCACACCTGGCCCAAAATACATTTATTTTTGTTTAGCTAGAATGGATTCTATTCTCTACCAACTGAACCCAAAATAATAAAGCAAACAGGGCAAACCCCCTCCCTCTTGGGTAGGTTTATACTACTCTGTTAGTTTATATTACTAACTCACAACAAAGTGTTGTTTTGTTCTGTGATTACTATATTCACCGATAACCAAACTTCAGTTTTTTGACCCAAATATATAATCATTTACTCTCTACTTGGAAAAACAGTGTGATTCTTTGGTGTTATCCATTGATATGATTTCTGGAAGCTAAGTAGCCTGGAATGACCCTCCAGATTCCCTTCAACTCTGTAGTTCTCACCTACCACATCCACTCTTAGAATAAATGCCATCACTATATGACTTTCATAGGAAGTTTCCTTCCAGAGGAAACTACCATTCTCTCAATTAGGAATGCTGGTAGAACCCTGAAATCTTCAATGTTGCATCAACCCTTTTAAAATAACATTTAACATTAGGCTTTTTCTTTAATTCCAGAAAACTTACCAAGTAATTCTGGAGATAATTCAAAAATAAAAGTATATTCAAAAATTCACGACCAACCACAAAATTCTAACATGCAAAGTATAAGCAAAAACATCTTTATATCCCTAAATTCCAAAGCACAAAGTTGGATGTCAGAAGACAACATTTTCCTATTGGCCTGTAACATAACCAACATGCTTATTTCTGAGTATTTAGAAGGATCCAGGAGGTCCCAGCTGGAATGATTGATCAAGAATCTAAGAAAGGCTGGGCACAGTGGCTCATGCCGATAATCCCAGCACGCTGGGAGGCCAAAGCAAGTGGATCCCCTGAGGTCAGGAGTTCGAGACCAGCCTGGCCAACATGGTGAAGCCCTGTCTCTATTAAAAATACTAAAATTTGCCGGGCATGGTGGTGTGTTACTGTAGTTCCAACTACTCAGGAGGCTGAGGCAGGAGAATCGCTTGAACCCAGGAGGTAGAGGCTGTAGTGAACTGAGATCATGCCACTGCACTCCAGCCTGGGCAACAGAGTGAGATTCCGTCTCAAAAAGAAAAAAAAAAGGAAAAAAAAAAAGCATCTAAGAAAAACATAGGCAAAGATTAAGGATCTAGGCATTCTGGGAAAGAGCAATTAGTAAGTGGCACGGGTGACTTGGGAAGCTACTCAGAGACCAAAACAACAACAAAAACCCAAACAAACAGAAGAACCTGCTATTATTATAAACTGGTATCACAGCCAGGTGTGGCAACCCATGCCTGTAATCTCAGCACGTTCGGAGGTCAAGGCAAGAAGATTGCTTGAGGCCAGGAGTCGCAGACCATCCTGGGCAAAATAGTGAAACCTGTCTCTCAAAAAAAAAAAAAAAATTACCTGGGCACGGAGATGCACACCTATAGTCTCAGCTATTCAGGAGGCTAAAGCAGGAAGATTACCTGAGCCCATGATGTTGAGGCTACAGTGAGCTATGATCATGTCACTACATTCCAGCCTGGGTCCTGGGTGACAGAGTGAGACTCTGTCTTAAAAAATAAAAATAAAAAGGCCAGGCGTGGTGGCTTACGCCTGTAATCCCAACACTTTGGGAGGCCAAGGCAGGTGGATCACTTGAGGTCAGGAGTTCGAGACCAGCCTGGCCAACATGGTGAAACCCCATCTCTACCAAAAACATAAAAAATTAGCTGGGTGTGGTGGCATGTGCCTGTAATCCTAGCTACTCGGGAGGCTGAGGCAGGAGAATTGCTTGAACCCAGGAGATGGAGGTTGTAGTGAGCCAAGATAGTGCCATTGCACTCCAGCCTGGGCAACAAAGCAAGACCCTGTCCAGGAAAGGAGAGGGAAAGGAGAGGGAAAGGAGGGGGTAA